>NC_048603.1:29477801-29647801 GCF_003668045.3 Cricetulus griseus
ACCACAACAACCCTGCCTTTTAATTGACAGTCGCATTCACCTAGGAATTAGTTAAGACTACTAAATCTTGGGACTGGACAGATGGCTCAGAGGTAAAGAGCACTGGCTGCTCTCCCAGAGGTCCTGAGTTAAATTCCCAGCAACCACATGGTGGTTCACAACCATCTGTAATGAGATCTGGTGCCCTCTTCTGGCCTGCAAGGACACATGCAAACAGAACACTATATACAAAATAAATACGTAAATCTTTAATAATAAAAAAAAAAAAAAAATCTAAATCTTGAGCCAAGGAGGATTCATCGGGAAAAGGAACTAGCCACAAAACTCTTAACAACTCAAGTTCTATTCCTGGAAGCCATGTGAAAGTCTACAGATGTGGATGTGTTGAACACCTGTAATTCAGCATTCCAACAGCAAGACGAAAAGTAGAAGCAGACCTGGGAGCTCACAGACCAGCTAGCCCAGGGTTTGCTACAGTACAGCAGCAGAAGCAAGAGATTCTGTCTCAGCAAAGCTGGTCTCCTCTGCACATGTACACACATACATGCAATAACAAATAATAGTTAAATATTAAAAAAGAGAACACTAGATCTTTTTTTTTTTTTTCCCCGAGACAGGGTTTCTCTGGCTGTTCTGAACTTGCCTTGTAGATGAGGCTGGCCTCAAACTCACTGAGATACAACAGCCTCCACCTCCCAAGTGCTGGTGAGAACACGAAATCTTGAACCCTTCTCCAGATAAACTAACACGGAACTTACACTTTTAAACAGTCTCAAGATTAATCAAACGTACATCCAGGCTACATGTAAAAAGTTCCTAGTGCAGAATGAATTCAAGATTGGGAAGTCACAAATGTCTCTCCTACACTGGACATTTGTAAACATTACTGTGAGCCAGCCATGGCGGCCCACGCCTTTAATCCCAGCACTTGGGAGGTGGAACAGGAGAAATGGAAGCTTCAGGCCTGTCAAGACTGCACAGAAAGAGTCTGCCTCGGATCCCTGTGTGATTGCTTCCCCAGCTCTATAACCTGACAGAAACACTAAAGGGAGGAAATGTTCATTTTGGCTCACGGTTTCAGATACTATAAGTAGTCCTTCCCTGTCCCACCCGCCAGCTCCCAAGTCATGACACAGAGACTTCTTATTAATTATGAAACCTCAGCCCATAGCTTAGCCTTGTTCCTAACTAGCTCTTGTAACTTAAATGAACCCGTTTACATTAACCTATGTCCTAGCATAGGTTCACCTTGCACCTCCTGTCTCCTCTGTGGCTCCTGGATTCTCACACACGCCTAGATTCCTCCTCCTCTTCCTTTTTCTCCCAGGAAATCCTGCCTATACCTCCTGCCTAGCTACTGGCTAATCAGCTTTTTATGACACCAATCACAGCAATACAGCTTCACACTGTGTACAGATAGCCCACAAGTCTACCAACCCTACAGTCTACCAACTACAGTCTACCAATCCTATAGCCTACCAACTACAGTCTACTAATCCTACAGCCTACCAACCCTACAGCCTACCAACTACAGTCTAAACTACAGTCTACCAATCCTACAGTCTACCAACTACATTCTCCAATCCTACAGCCTACCAATCCTACAGCCTACCAACTACAGTCTACCAACTACAATCTACCAACCCTACAGCCTACCAACTACAGTCTAAACTACAGTCTACCAATCCTACAGTCTACCAACTACAGTCTACCAACTACAGTCTACCAACTACAGTCTATTAACTACAGTCTACCAATCCTACAGTCTACCAACTACAGCCTACCAATCCTACAGTCTACCAATCCTACAGTCTACCAATCCTATGAGGAAGGCATGATGGGAGTGACTGTTCATGGCAGCAGGAATACGAGACAATTGTTCCTCACATGACAACAGTCTGGGAGAACACAGGCTATAACCACAAGTAGGTACAACCTTCAAGGCCCATTCCCACTGACACGCTTGTACCAGCCAGGCCTCGGGTCTCAGAGGCTCCACAACCTCACAGAATAGATTCACCAGCTAGGGACCAGGAATTCAGACACAGAAGCCCGTAGAGGACTTTTCACACACAAACCATTATAGATCCCAAAACAAAAGTTAGACAACTATATGTCCACAGAGCTTCTGCCACAGACAGAATAACATCCATTCTCAAAAGATCCTTTTACTAATGACTGTCATGGCCTTTCTCTAGAGTCCTTTCAACTCTGCTTCACCACAGCATACTGGTTACTCAGAGGCCACAAGGAACACTGCATCAGAGGCTCTTAGGTGGCCAGCTTACCCAGATCACAGGTCCATTCCCAGGTCTTGCCTGCTGTTTCCAAATAGGTACCTACAAAACAGAGGACATTCGTGAGTCTCATTCAAACCCGTCTAGATTCTTTATACCACCAATACACTAGTAAGTAATAAACTATTCCTTAGTGGACTGGGGAGATGGGACAGCAGATCTCACACACTGGCCGCTCCTGGAGAAGACCTAGGATTGCTCCCAGCACCCACATGGCAACTCACACACTGGCTGCTCCTGGAGAAGACAGAATGCTCCCAGCACCCACATGGTAGCTAATAGACATCTCTAACTCCAGGTCCAAGGGATCCAAGCCCTTCTTCTGGCCTCTGCAGGCACAGTGCACACAAGGTACACAGACCTGTATGTAGGCAAAGCACCTGTAAACATTTTAAAAAATTAGCCAGGCATAGTTGCACATGCCTTTAATCCCAACACTCAAAAGCAGAGGTAGGTGGTCCTCTGAGTTTGAAGCCAGTCAGGGATACATAGTGAGACCCAATTTCAGGATAAATAGATAAATTAAGTTAAATTCTGAAGTCAAAAACGTTTCTGTTTCTAAGCAATCAAGGTGAAAGAATAAAATCTAAACCCTACGCGCAGGCACCCTGCACAGTGAGAGTTCACAAGAACTGAAGATACTGCAGTGTTCTCCAGAGAGCAAGGGGCCTGCACCAGGAAGCAGAGGCCAGGCGGGGTCAGTCCTCAGTTACTCATGAGCCCTCTCTGCATCTCATCTTCTTCACGGATTAGGTGGAGAAAGTTAGCAGGTCACGGAGGCTCGTGCCTGAAATCCCAGCCTCAGCTATGTGATGACTGTGAAGCTAGTGGGCTGAGATACATGCGACCCGTCTCCAAAACAAAAGTAAAGTCAATAAAGTAAAACAGAGAAAGTCGTTTAGACCCTGCCTATTTCATAGAACTTCTAAGAGCCCCGAATGAGGCAACGTCCACAAAAGTGTTTGGAAATCCCAAAGGGCTACTTCTAATGCTCCCTGAAAGTTTACTCCAGCTCTATTCAAACTTCAGACACAAATCTTTACTTCAAATCAGAGTTATATGGCTTAATTATACAATTAAAAAAGCCCCAAGCTAGACACAGAGCATGCCTATAAACCCAGTACTCAGAGGGTCCCCACAAGTTTGTGCCCAGCGTGGTCTACACAATGGGTTCCAGGTCAGCCAAGGTCTACACTATGAGACTCTGTTGCAAAAAGCAAGTTGCTTGTGCATTCTACATAAACATGCCATTACATACTTCATTACCTACAAGCAAGGGACCAAATTCTCCTGAACCAAATCTAATGAAGAAAAAGAAAGCTGTTTGAAAGGCTGCTGTTACAAAGCACATTTGAGAACAGAATAGCTTCCAGACTGCGCTGAGCTTCTGATGTCACCGCCATCACTCACCAACTTACCATCTTCTTCTCATTTGATATGAAGACAGCGGAACACTCTTCCAAGGGATACTGGTCATGGGTTTTGATGTATTCACAGAGCTTCCAAATGTTCTCCTCGCTAAAATAAAATAATTGTTTAATCCATATCATTGGAAAGGACCTTAACCACCTCATCAGAGAGCTGGGTAACAGTGACTCTCCTCTAAGGCACAGTCAACAAGCTGCTAGCCAACCTGTACTGTGCACGCATCCAGACAGAGGACCACACCCACTGAAGACTATGACCTGTAAAAGAGTGTGCCAGGATTCCAGAAGCTGAGAAACCATTGGGATCCAAACTCAACACTAACAAGAAAAGCAGCTTTGTATTCTGTCTTCTCTAAGAACCGCTTGTCTCCTCTATAAAATGCACGTTTTCACGTACACCATAACCCTCCAGAAATCCCAATTAATAGAGAAATGTCACAGGACTTTTTTGTTTGGTTGTTTTGGTTATCAAGACAGGGTTTCTCTGTGTAACTGACCTAACTATGCTGGAACTCTCTCGGTAGACCAGGCTGGCCTTGAATTCAGAGATCTGCCTGCCTCTGCCTCTGGAATGTTGGGCTTAAAGGCGTGCACCACCACCGCCAAGCTCTTGACAGAATGTTTTAAATTAGATTTGATATAGAATTTAGTCCCTTAGTTGTAGCTGACAAACTATATGATGGCATCTTTATGCAGACTGCGTCCCCTCCTTCCCTCCCTCCCTCCCTCTCTTCCTTCCTTCCTCCCTTTTTGAGACAAATGTCTCATAATGTAGACCTTGGCTGACCTGGAACTCGATGTGTGGACCAAACTGGCCACAAACTTGTGGTGACCTTTTGAGTACTTGTGAACTACAGGCACGCTCCATGTGTGGTTTAGAGCCTTGTTAATTGCATAATTAGAGACAGACAGACATGAGAGACATACATACACACACTACATACATACATGCATGCATGTTTCCAAGCACTCAACGTCAAGGTGAAGGCGTGTGAAGCCCGCTCCTAAGCGCAGGCACCCTGCACAGTGAGAGTTCACCAGAACTGAAGATACTGCAGTGTTCTGCAGAGAGCAGGGGGCCTGCACCAGGAAGCAGAGGCCAGGCGGGGTCAGTCCTGTCCTTCCCATGAGATCTCTCCAAATCTTTCCTTCTTCACCGATTAAGTGGAGAAAGTCAGCAGGTCACGGTGGTTTGGGGTAGGATGCTCCAAACACCCTTTGGTAAGAAAGGTCTTTTAGAAAGCTTGGTCTCACCAGGCATGCTGGTGCACACCTTTCGTCCCAGTACTCGGGAGGCAGATCTCATAGTGAGGGCCTGTCTCAAAACTAAACCGGACGAGAGATGGCTCGGTGGTTAAGAGCGCCTCCTGCTCTTCCGGGGCCCCGAGTTTGATTCCCAGCACTAACACTGCAGGTCACAAAGCCTGTGACTCCAGCACCAGGGGGGGGCGGGGGGGGGGCGGACACACACACGTATGTATACATGCACATAATCACATACACACTCACCTGAATACGTGAGGTTGAAGCTAAATCCAAAACATTACAATTTGGGAGGGAGGGAGGGGGAGGGAGGGAGGGAGGGAGGGAGGGAGGGAGGACTGAAACCCATCTCCCTGCACTCTGTCCCAGACAAATCTCTTCCTATCTGACAGGCCATTCGCTGTCTGACCCAGCAGGCAGAAGCTGCCCGGGCACTGCCCAGACTCCACACTGAGCAGCTAGAGCCTCCTTCCTGAGCACAGGGAGAATGACACTCCCGGCTGGCTGTGTTCACAGCTCAGCCTGTGGGTCCCTGTCTGTGTGATGACTCACACACACCTCTGCTCAAAAAAAAAAAAAAAAAAAAAAAAAAAACAAAAAAAACGAGTCTCCAAAGCGCCATTCAGCGCATCAATCAGTCTGTCTGGACCAACTGCTAGTTATCTATATCTCACTACCTGAAAGTGAAGCAAGACAGAACCAGCAGGCAGGAAATGAACAAAATGAAATTAAACTAAAAGTATTACAGGGATACACACTTTTTTATTTTTTATTATGCGCGCACACACACATGCACAAACATGCGCACACACGCACGCGCACGCACACAAAGGGGGGGTGTGCTTATTCATGCCACAGTGCACGAGAGGAAGAAGTCAAGGACAACTTTTCAGGAGACAGGGTCTCTCCTTCCGCCTTGTAGGTCCCAGGGATTGAACTCAGGTCCTCAAGCTTGTTGGCAGGTACCTTTAGCTTCCCCACACACCCTTTTAAGAAAGGTTCGGGGATGACAAGATAGCTCAGGAGACCTGTGAGGCCTGTGTTTACCCCTGGGGAATCCATGTGGTAAAAGAAGAGAGCTCAGGCTCACTCTTTATTCCTGAGACCACCCATGCACTATTCACACATGAACTGGGTATGCGCTAGACCTCGGCCTCCCCAAATAAATACTGGAGCATTTCCCCTGATACTGGGTGCCGACCCACTAGTTTTGCCTGGAAGCCATGTGGATGAATAGGGGAGATGCATGTTAGGGGATCTGCTCACAGAGGGGACACCGCTCTGTACACCCCATGCAATGGCCCCAGATTCCTCTTGGGTATGCTGTGAACAGAGAAGCCATTCTCCAGGCCCCCTGTGCTGAACACACCCCATTAAATTTTTATCCAGGTTCCAAGAAGACACGTGCTGATCTGGTCTACAGGAATTCTGAACTTAGCCACAAGCATCTTCAAGACACAGATCATAGCTAAGTACTTACATAATGAATTAAAGCCTGCAAACGGGAAGAGGCATCCAGATCCGAAGTGCCAAGTATCCCAGAAGGCCATAAAAGATGCACAGAGAAAGCACAGAGGGGAGGCTTTCTCTCAGTAACTGAGAGATACAGACTCAGCAGAGGTGCAGGACAGCAGTGAACTGAGATACAGACACAGCAGAGGTACAGGACAGCAGTTAACTGAGATACAGACACAGCAGAGGTGCAGGTCAGCAGTGAACTGAGATACAGACACAGCAGAGGTGCAGGACAGCAGTTAACTGAGATACAGACACAGCAGAGGTGCAGGACAGCAGTGAACAGAGATATAGACACAGCAGAGATGCAGGACAGCAGTTAACTGAGATACAGACACAGCAGAGGTGCAGGACAGCAGTTAACTGAGATACAGACACAGCAGAGGTGCAGGACAGCAGTTAACAGAGATACAGACTCAGCAGAGGTGCAGGACAGCAGTGAACTGAGATACAGACACAGCAGAGGTGCAGGTCAGCAGTGAACTGAGATACAGACACAGCAGAGGTGCAGAACAGCAGTTAACAGAGATACAGACACAGCAGAGGTGCAGGACAGCAGTTAACAGAGATACAGACTCAGCAGAGGTGCAGGACAGCAGTTAACTGAGATACAGACTCAGCAGAGGTGCAGGACAGCAGTTAACTGAGATACAGACACAGCAGAGATGCAGGACAGCAGTTAACTGAGATACAGACTCAGCAGAGGTGCAGGACAGCAGTGAACTGAGATACAGACTCAGCAGAGGTGCAGAACAGCAGTTAACAGAGATACAGACACAGCAGAGGTGCAGGTCAGCAGTTTCTCCTTTTTTCCTGCCTCCATCTCCATCCTACAGGTGGGTTTGGAGTTAATGCAGGGTTCACGAGTCCACAAGCACCATTAGTAGGCAGAATACATGACATGGCTCGAATACACATTGCCCACTAGTTTCCAAATTTGTGTGAATAATAATAAAACTAAGAGTTCCTTTCCATTCTTTTCTTTGATCTCACTACATAGCTCTGACTGGCTTGGAACTCACTACATAGACTAGGCTGGCCTCAAACTCATGAATATCCTCCTGCCTCTGCCTTCTCTCGGGTGTTAGGACTAAAAGCGTATGCCACTAAATCCAGCCATTTTCAATAATACAACTAATCCTAAGTTGAGGAGTATCATGAAATTTCTGTTGTTTGACATTTGAAACAGGGTCTGCCCTGGAGCTTGCTAAGAAACCTAGGCCAGACTCAAACTTGAGGTTACCTTCCTGACCTCTGCCTGTGGGTGCTAGTATTATAGACCCACCTCATGAAACTTATTTTAAAAATAAAGACTTATTTTATGTGTAAGAGTGTTTTGCCTGCATGTATGTCTGTGCAGTGCCTGAGGAGGTCAGAAGAGGGCATCAGCTCTCCTGCAGCTGCCGGGACTCACTGCCGTCTTCTAGAGGAGCAGCCAGTGTTCTTAACTGCTTAGCCATCTCTCTCCCCACCTTTCTACACAACTTGTGATGTGTGTTTTAAAGGGGGGTGGAGTGAGGTCTTATATTTGGGGATGCCGGGAGCAGCAGCAGGGATAGAAAGGATTCTGTACTTGTTACAGATTCTGGCACCTACTTAACTGTTAAATGGAAAAAAACAGAACAGGGGGTGGTGAGAATTCTATCTCTAGGATCCCATTTGATCTTATCCATAGCAAAAAGGCTAACAAAGCAACAAAAGGGCCCAGACTGCTGGGGGGACACCCAGGAACTGAATTCAGAGAAGCAGACACAGCCCTAACACAAATGGGACGAGAGGCGCTGGGCCCGGGTGTATCTCAATGGCATGCTAGACAAGCTCAAGACCGACCCCGGATGGCCCAATACTTAGCACTGGGGTGGGAAGGGGAAAGAACACAAATCTTAGCTACCTGTTATCATCATTAAGTGGGATCTGGGAAGATAAGGAACATCTACCAGAATTCAGCAGGAGAGACATTTATTTCAAATTAAAAGATCCTGAGAAACAGGCTGTGTGTGCGCCTATTGACATGCCAATCACAGCAGAGGAAGAAGCAGCGTCTAGAGAAGTGTTTACCTGTCACAACTTGGGGGGTGTGGGAACCTGGCAATAGCATCTGTCTGATACAGGCCAGGAAACGTAATTACCTACCCTAAAACTCATGGAACAAAGGCTTGATACTCAAAATGCCAACAGAGCCAAAGCTGAGAACCCTGCAACAGGCCAGAGAAGGTAAGTTCAAAATGAGGTTGGAAAAACACAGGCCTTGAACAAATAAACCAGACAGCCACTGATACTCAGATGGACTTTGTTCCCTATCTCTAAGAGTATCCCACAAAATAGGATCAGCAAGCCTGGCATGGTAGCCCAGGCCTTTAATCCCGGCACTCAGGAGGTGGGGGTGGGCATAGCTCTGTGAGTTGGTGGCCAGCCTGGTTTACGTAGCAAGCTTTAGGACAGACAGTGAGATCCTGTCTTGGGGGTGGGGGGGGGGGCAGTTTGGAGAGATGACTCAGCAGTTAAGAGCACTGGCTGCTCCTCCCAAAGACTCAGCCCACTAGCCTCCTTGGATACCAGTTATACATTCAGTGCATGGGCAGATACACAGGCAAAACACCCATACACATTATAAATAAATAAATGAACAAACAAATAAATGAAATGAGAGACGAGCAAAGCATCCTTCTAACCCTCCCACCCCCCACTCTACTTCCTGTACATCCACACTCCGGGTAAAACCCTAAGATGGACAGGTTTTTCAAGCTCACAGATGATCCCTCAACTTGTCCTGGTGATAATGATCATAGAACCTGTCTCCAAGGCATTGCCTGTGGGTCACGAGCCCTTGGGGTCGTCTATCAGATATTTACATTATGATTCGTAACAGTAGCAAAATTACAGTAGCAACGGAATACTTTTATGGTTGGGGGTCACCACAGCATCAGGAAATGTACCAAACGGTGGCAGCATTAGGAAGGCTGAGAACCACTCGGGGCACTTGGACTTGGGCTACCAAGGTGACAGATGAATAAACGTTAAGTTCGTAGTGTCATTGATTGAGTGGCCGGGTGAAGGGGGGAGGAGTAGATTTGGATGACCCTGAGGTTTCTCCTGGGTTGGGGAAGAAGTCCCTACACAAGAGAAAAGGTGTGGAGATGAAAAAGCCAAGGTGAGCGGCGAGCGGCAGCCTAGGACAAGTAGCCTCACAACCTGAGGCCCTGAGTAACAGCCATCCCGTACCTTGTGCGCCTCAGAGTTCTTTTTTTTTTAATTTTAAAATAATATATTTAACTTTATTTTATGCACACTGGCATCAGAGCCCCTGGAACTGGAATTACAGACAGGTGTGAGCTGCCACGTGGGTGCTGGGAACTGAACCGGGTCCTCTGGAAGAGCAGCCAGTGCTCTTAGCCAATGCGCCATCTCTCCAGCCCCCTCAAGGTTCTGACTGCAACAGTACCTGCCTCTTGGGGGTTGCTGTGGCGTTCAACCAAGTCCATTTACACAAAGCACCTAAGATCACGCTTGGCATCTGGTGAGGACAAGGACGAGGACGGTGCAAATGCAACCATTACCACCACCATGATCACCACAGTGCTGTGATGATCAGGACAGCGCTGTCTGCTGCCTGACTGGATTTCCCGCCACCTCAAACTCTGGGTCACATACATGGTCCCCTGGAGAAGGGGAAAGGGTCATGATCCCCTGAGTAAATTGAGAACATGGGAAGGGGGGGGGAGCTACGAGAAAGAGAAGGGAAGAAAAGGAAGGATGCAGAGGTCATGAGGGAGCAGAAAGGTTGAGTCAGGGGAAGAATAGAAGAAAGGACATGTGATAGGTAGGGTTTTAGTTGGGGGTAGTGGGGGGGAAGGGAGGGAGAAGGGAACTGGGATTGTCATGTAAAACAATCTTGTTTCTAATTCAAATAAAAAAATGATTAACATTAAAAATTTAAAAAAGAACCCTCTGTCCAACCATTCTGAGTGAGGTAACCCAATCACAAAACGACAAACGTGGTATGTACTCACTCATATGTGGATTTTAGACATAGAGTAAAGGATTACCAGCCTACAATCCACACTGCCAGAGAAGCTAGGAAACGAGGAGAACCCTAAGAGAGACATTCATTGTCCCCTGGAGAAGGGGAAAGAGTCAAGATCCCCTGAGCAAATTGAGAGCATGGGAAAAGGAGGGAAAGGAGCTATGAGAATGAGAAGGGAAGAAGAGGAGGGATGCAGAGGTCATGAGGGAGCAGAAAAGTTGAGTCAGGGGAAGAACAGAAAAAAGGATATGTGATAAGTAGGGTTTTAGTTGGGGGGGTGGTAGGGGAGGAGGGGAGGGAGAAGGAACTGGGATTGACATGTAAAACAATCTTGTTTCTAATTCAAATAAAAAATCTGCAAAAAAAAAAAAAACCAAAAAACAAACTCTGGGTCTCCGTTGTCTTCAAGATGAAAAACGCCCTGCACTTGGATCTGAAACCACGGGGACCTCAGTCTGTCCCCAGGCACTGGGGACGCCTCCGCTCAGCTCCGGGGAGCAGGGGTGCGCTCGCCCCCTCCTCCCGCGGACGGTGCGGGCCCGCAGCGCTCCGGAGAGCGCCGGGACGGGGAAGCATTTGGCGGCGCCCCGGGGGCCCCGCGCCCGCGCCCGCGCCCGCGCGCTCACCAGTAGCAGCTGCTGTAGACACACGCGTCCCGCGCAGGGCAGGCCGGCTGGTACTGCGGGACCGAGGCGACGGGGCCGTCGCCCTCCATGGAGGCCCGAGGGACAGGCACCCGACCCGCCGGCGGCAGCGGCGGCAGCGGCGGCACAGCACACACTCGCCCCGGGCGGAGCGCACACGGCCCGGACCGCCCGCCAGGCGCCGTTTCCGGGGGGAAGGGCTTAGAGCCGGTGGGCGGGGCTCAGCGCGCCATGGGGGCGGAGCCCGGTGTTTGTGTGTGTGCGTGGTTCCGGGTGGGCGGGGTCTCTGGAGTGGGTGGAGCCCGGGCTGGGGGCGGGGCGGGGCTGCGGGAGCTGCTGCTGCGGGCGGCGAGTCCCAGGCTGCGGAGGAGATAGATCTGTGTGCTGCTCGCCCGGCTTTACGAGGTGGGAGGCAGGGTGGGGTCCACGGAGAGGCCTCCCCCGGCCAAGCTGGGGCGCTCGCGCTGCGCTGCGTGGACCTGGTCGCCATCGGGTGGGGGGTGGGAGGCCTGGTGGTGTTGGACGGTCAGGTGTGAGCTTCCTGACCCCCTTCATCCATCGCTGAGGCTGCCAGCCCGCTCTAAAATAAGAGATGCTTGGGCGTGAACGCTGAAGTTTCACAGCAGGAAAAAACTAGCCGAGGGGTTGCACCCAAATCCCACCATAGTGTTGTTTAATTTCTTCCACTTTGGGGTATTTATCTGTGCAACCTTTTATATAGGAAGAAAGAGATGCTTGGGCATGAAAGCTGAAGTTTCAGAGCAGGAAAAAAAACTACTAACCGAGGGGTTGCACCCAAATCTCACCACAATGTTGTTTAATTTCTTTCAATTTTGGCTATTTATATATGCAACCTTTTATATAGAAAGAAAGAGATGCTTGGGTTTGAAAGCTGAAGTTTCAGAGCAGGAACCTAGAAAGAGGAAAAAAAAAAAAACTAACCGAGGGGTTGCACCCAAATCTCACCATATTGTTGTTTAATTTCTTTCAATTTTCGAGTACTTATATATGCATGTGTTTATATATAGAAAGATAGACTGATCTAGTGAGTGCACAAGTTCTAGCCAGGTGTGGTGCTGGGTAATCCCTGCATGCGGGAGACTGAGGTGTGAGGATGGCTTTGAATACAAAGCCAGCCTGAACTACATAAGAATTTTTCTCAAAAGAAAAAAAAATTAAAGAGTCTGGGTAGCATTCTGTATTAATTGTATTTATTTGCAGAAGGAAAGACACCAACATTGTCAAAACAGTGTTTATGCACAGTGATTGAAGGACATAGAGAACCGTCTCTTTAGATTTCCTAGTTGCCTGTGTTTGTAATGAACATGTGTAACTGCTCAGGGAACTTACCTACAAAGAGAGAGTGAGAGAGACAGAGAAAGAAACTGTACTTCTTAAGATTGGTTTATAGGCCTAGGCCACCCACAGACTCTCAACCTCAGTTCCAAAACCCATAAAGTGCTGTGCTGGTGGTATATTGGTGAATGTAGCTGCCTTCCAAAACCCATAAGTCCTTAAAATAAAATAAACATGTGTTTGTGTCTGTTACCAATTTATTGCTTCGGCTTCAGCTTGAATATTGGCTTCAAAAGAGGCTCTGTGCCAAAAAAAAAAAAAAACTCATTAAACTGTTCTTGTTCAGTGTAAAATGATCGAGAAGTTCAGCTTTCTCAATAGAAGGCTGAAGAGATATTGCAAGGGAAAGAGGCTCCCTAAAGCTAGTTTCTAGGAAGGCACCATAGCTAGTTGTATGATCATCTTGTTTTGTTTTGTTTTTGTATTTGTTTTTCGGGACAGGGTTTCTCTGTATGGCTTTTGGAGGCTGTCCTGGAACTCACTCTGTAGACCAGGCTGGCCTCGAACTCAGAAATCTGTCTGCCTCTGCCTCCCGAGCGCTGGGATTAAAGGCGTGCGCCACCACCACCACCACCGGGCTGTTGTATGGTCATCTTAATTATGGCGTGGAGTCAGCTCTGGACATACGCCCAGAATTTGGTCCTTCTGTGACCTGGAAGGTTTAACCTTTCTTCAACCCTCTGGACACGGTTGTGGGGGGCCAGCAGGGTCGCACAGTGACCTCCTAGCCTATTCCATCTCTCACTAGTACTCTTTTCCCCAGGCTCTGTAGGAATCCCCCTGCTTCTCAGACTCTGCCCTCATGTGCTGATTGCCCCCCCCAGCACCCAACCCCACCCATTCAACCATACACAACCCCAGCACCCAACCCCACCTATTCAACCATACACACCATGTTCTGGGGTTGCCTGTCTCCCAGCAAGTGCACACCATCTGCTCTTACCATACCAGCAAACCGATCTGCCTTCTCAGAGCCAAGCCAAGCCTTCCTCAAGGAGATAGACAGGAACCAGGGTCAAGTTTGTCCTTCCTTGCGTACTTTACTCCAGCCTTTGATTACACGGTTATGTCTACCTTGTAGTTACCACTTTCTTTTTTAATATCTTTACTATCATGTATTTACAGGTATGAGTATATGTATACGTACAAGTGCCTGAGGTTAGGCTCCTCCCCCCCCCCCCCCCCCGGAGCTGGAGTTACAAGCAGTCATACACTGCCTGATGTGGGTGTTGGGAATTGAACTCAGGTCCTCTGCATGAAAAAAAACCATGTTCTTAACCACTGAGCCATCTCTCCAGCCCCTAGTTACCACTTTCTATTCAACTGCTGCCTACTCTGTGCTTGTCTCCTGATGATTCTGGCTGTGTGTACAAACGTGGCGGTGAGACAGGGTCTCTCTCATATAGCCCACACTGGCGCACTCAGGGCTTAGGTGCCCCTAAAAAAAATCCCAACATGCCAGATACAATGCCTTTACCATCCCTGGCAGTGGTGGTGCAAGCCTATAGTCCCAACACTCGGGAAGCAGAGACAGGCAGATCTCTGTGAGTTCGAGGCCAGCCTGGTCTACAGAGTGAGTTCCAGGACAGGCTCCAAAGCTACACAGAGAAACCCTGCCTCAACAACAACAACAAAAAGCAATGGCTTTACCAGCCCCCTCCCCCCCCACAAGTAGTCGCTAACACACAATCATGTAAGTCACAGTTATTTGAAGTATAGTCCCCCCCACAGAGTCTTCTAGAGTTAACGGTATCCCTTCCTGATGATTCCATTTCAAAGGAAAGGCTCTCGGGTCCTTAAGAGAGACTTCTGAATTGCCAAAGATACATGATACATGTTGACCATTATAAGATCTTTTCAGTAAATGTTCTCACGGGGGGGGGGGGGGTCAGGGCCTATCACTAAGTGCTGGCAAGAACAGATAATAAAATTTCCTAGCAGTGTTTAGCTTTCCCAAGCAGTTGTTTTAGTGGGGGGGGGGTGTGAAAGAAGGGGAGGGAGTCACTCTACTGACACAGCTCACAGAAACTACATGAATGTTTTCTTAAGTCTCCTAAAGCAGGGGTTTCTATGTTGGTATCATGTGACTTGAGTACCCAATACAAAAAAAAAAAAAACTGCATCACTTTGAAATTATAATCCTGGCATTATTCTCATATCTCTTTGGGCAAAGGCTAAGCATTATGACTGGGCATAAACACCCCCCCCCCATTTTTTAACACCTGTGACAGGAACCGAACTTGGCTCCTCTGAAAGAACAGTAAGTGTTCACAACTACTAAGCTATCTCTCCAGTGCCAGGCTAATATTTTTTTCTTCTTTTTTAGTTTGTGTGCGTTGGTGTTTTGCCTGCAGGAGGGTATAGGGTCCCCTGGAACAGACAGGTTTTTGTTTGTTTGTTTGTCTGTTTTTCAAGACAGGGTTTCTCTGTGGCTTTGGAGGCTGTTCTGGAACTGGCTCTTGTAGACCAGGCTGGTCTAGAACTCACAGAGATCTGTCTGCATCTGCCCCCCCCCCCCCAGTGCTGGGATTAAAGGTGTGTGCCACCAACGCCCGGCTGGAACGGACAGTTGTGAGCTGTCATGTGGATGCTGGGAATTGAACCCGAGTCCTCTGAAAGATGGCTCACTACTGAGCCATCTCTCCAACCCCTCATAAATCCTTTTTAGTTAAGGTGCAGGTGGCTGGAGATGTAACTCGGTTGGTAGAATGTTTGCCTACCATGAAAGAAACCCTTGACTTAATCTCCAGCACAGAAAATGGGTATGATGGTACAGAAGCCAATACCAGCATTCCAGGGATGGAAAGCAGACATATTATAGGGTATCAGGGGCCAACAGATGCCCACTAGGATTCCAGTTTCTTCTGTATCAGAACAAAGAATTGGCTAGGGACATGTGGACACTGGGTGGTGGTGGCACACACCTTTAATCCCAGCACTTGGGAGGTAGAGGCAGGTGGATCTCTGTGAGTTCCAGGCCAACTTGGTCTACAGTAGAGGGAGTTAGTTCCAGGAAAGCCAGGCGTACACAAAGAAACCCTGTGCTAAAAAAAAAAAAAAAAAAAAAAAAAAAAAAAAAAAAAACAAAAAAAAAAACAAAAAAAAAACAAAAAAGAAAGAAAGAAAGTATCTCTAATCAAAATGGGCCAGAGCTGGAAAGGTTAGAAACTCAGTGATACATTTTCCTAACAAATTGAAACTTCTAGACATCACTTATTTTGCAAGGCTTTTTTTTAAAATGCCAAATGGCCTTGTGTCAATTAAGAATGACAAAGATTTACCTGCTACCTGAACAGCCATCCTGGGCTGCTCCAAGGTGATCTTGATGACTGGGTTTGGGGCAAAGGCCCTCAGTTTCACACCACCACTCAAAGCGGCACCGTTAAGTCTTTATAGGAATTCTAGGGGAACAGAACTACTTTCTCGAGGCAGAGTACAGCAGTCAACCAGTGTCCACACTTCAGACAGGCCCTGGTGGTGTGTGAAACGGGGTCTGAGTAACTACACTTGCAGCAGGGCCAGGTAGAGTCCCTTGCTGCCCATCTTCTTTGGGGCTACCTCAGCGGCTGTTACCACAAGTTGATATTGCTGTCAATCAGCAAATTCTCTTTGAGGGCTGTCATCCAATCTCTTGAGTGTATCTGATTTTTAAAAACTTGTTTTTAGTTACTTGCTTTAGGTTTAACCCTGACATACACAGAAGGCTTAAAGTTCGTGTCTGTTAATGGACTGCATTTGTAGTTAGCATGAATACATACACAGTTCTAAGCACACACTAAAGAATTTGGTCATTTATAAGGTGACTAACCATTAACTTGCGTGTCTTAATCACCTTTAACGGTTTACAACAAGTTAGGCTTCTGTAAGATTAGGATTTTTACACTCTTATCCCTGGTACGCATCCTATGACTCCGTCTATCCCAACGGCTATTGTCAACTCTTTTAAACTCTCATTAAGGTCGATTAGCTTATAAATTACTTTCCTTCGTTCATCATCATCATCAACAACAACAAAAAAAACCTCTTTTGTCTCAAAGGCGGCAGAGTGCTCGCCTTGCAGCGGGTTGAAGGACTTGTTGTTTTTTGCATTTTGCATTTGCATTTGCGTTTGCAGCCTAGAAGGCGGGAAGCAGCCGGCAGGTGGCCAAAGGGCGGGGAGCCTCCGGGTCCACGCGCGCCAAAATTCCAAACCAGACGCTGCACCGCTCGCTCCGTCTCCCTCCACCGGAGGCGGCGAGCCGGAACTATAGGAGGAAGAAAGAGCTCGCGCGGTCCCGGTAGGCCCTCCTCCTCCTCCTCCTCCCCTTCCTCCTCCTCCTCCTCCTCCTCCTCCTCCTCCGCAGCTCACTGGCGTGCGCACAGGCTCTCCCGCGCTCGGCGGACGGGACGAGAGCCTCGGGTTCGTCCGCCTGGGCCAGCCCGCGGCTGCGGGGGCGGGGCCGGCGGCTGCGGAGGCGGGCCTGAGGCTGCGGGGGCGGGGCCTGCTGCGCGGGGGGCGGGGCCGGCGGCGGCGGGCGGAGGGATCCGCGCGCGGCGCGCGCGCTGGCTCGCTGGCTGGCTCGCTCGCTGGCTGGCTGGCTGGCTCGCACGCTGAGGCCGCTGGGCGCGCAGTTTGTGGCGCCAGAATTCGGAGCGCGGCAGCGCCTGAGAGGCGGACGGCGAGCCCCGGGCCGCTCTCCCCGCTTCCTCACGACGGGCCCTGCAGCGCGACACCATGGTGGTCCTCCGCAGCAGCCTGGAGCTGCACAGCCGCTCCGCCACCTCCTCGGCCGCCGACTCCCTGGACCTGTCGGGCGAGCTCCTCTGCCTGGAGGACCGCGGCCGGCGGCGGCCCGGCTCGGCCCGAGCCGCCGACAAACCCGCCGCCGTCCCCGCCGCGGCGGAGGCCGTGAGTACCGGGCCCGGGGGAGGGGGGGGTCCCCGGCGGGGTGGAGCCGCGCCCCGGGGGCCCGGCGAGCCGAGGGGCGAGCCGAGGGGACCCGCGCGCCGCGGGGGTGGCCGGAGGAGGGTCCGGGGACGCAGAGCCCGCCGGCTGCGAGCGGGCTGAGCGGTTGTCGCCACCTCTTCCTCCGCGAGAGCTGAGGCCGCGGCGTAGCCCCGAGCCGAGGTGGTGGCCTGGGCCGCTCCCCTCCCTCCCCTGCTCTCCCTCCCCTCCCCTCCTCCCCTCCCCTCCCCTGTTCGCCCTCCCCTCCCCCTGGCCCGGTGCCTTCCCCGGTCGCGTCAGTCGGGCGAGCGCGTGCGAGCGCGGGAGCACTTTCGGGGGTGCCAGCACCGCAGCACTTTAGGGGGTGCGAGCACCGGAGCACTTAGGGGGTGCGAGCACGGGAGTAGTTTAGGGGGTGCGAGCGCGGGAGCGCTTTAGGGGGTGCGAGCGCGGGAGCACTTTAGGGGGGTGCGAGCGCGGGAGTAGTTTGGGGGTGCGAGCGCGGGAGTAGTTTAGGGGGTGCCAGCACCGCAGCACTTTAGGGGGTGCGAGCACCGGAGCACTTAGGGGGTGCGAGCACGGGAGTAGTTTAGGGGGTGCGAGCGCGGGAGCGCTTTAGGGGGTGCGAGCGCGGGAGCACTTTAGGGGGGTGCGAGCGCGGGAGTAGTTTGGGGGTGCGAGCGCGGGAGCACTTTCGGGGGTGCCAGCACCGCAGCACTTTAGGGGGTGCGAGCACCGGAGCACTTTAGGGGATGCGAGCGCGGGAGCACTTTCGGGGGTGCGAGCGCGGGAGCACTTTGGGGGTGCGAGCACAGCAGCACTTTCGGGGGTGCGAGCACAGCAGCACTGTAGGGGGTGTGAGCACCGGAGCACTGTAGGGGGTGCGAGCACAGCAGCAATTTAGGGACTGCAAGCGCGGGAGCACTTTAGGGGGTGCGAGCACAGCAGCACTTTAGGGGGTGCCAGCACCGGAGCACTTTACGGGGTGGGAACACAGCAGCACTTTAGGGGGTGCGAGCGCAGCAGCACTGTAGGGGGTGTGAGCACCGGAGCACTGTAGGGGGTGCGAGCACAGCAGCAATTTAGGGACTGCAAGCGCGGGAGCACTTTAGGGGGTGCGAGCACAGCAGCACTTTAGGGGGTGCCAGCACCGGAGCACTTTACGGGGTGGGAACACAGCAGCACTTTAGGGGGTGCGAGCGCAGCAGCACTGTAGGGGGTGTGAGCACCGGAGCACTGTAGGGGGTGTGAGCACAGCAGCACTTTAGGGACTGCAAGCTCGGGAGCACTTTAGGGTGTGCCAGCACCGGAGCACTTTAGGGGGTGCGAACACAGCAGCACTTTAGGGGGTGCGAGCGCAGCAGCACTGTAGGGGGTGTGAGCACCGGAGCACTGTAGGGGGTGCGAGCACAGCAGCAATTTAGGGACTGCAAGCTCGGGAGCACTTTAGGGTGTGCCAGCACCGGAGCACTTTAGGGGGTGCGAACACAGCAGCACTTTAGGGGGTGCGAGCGCAGCAGCACTGTAGGGGGTGTGAGCACAGCAGCACTTTAGGGACTGCAAGCGCGGGAGCACTTTAGGGGGCGCGAGCACAGGCGCTAACTCACTCCCGCGGGGCTCCCCAGTAAGACCGAGCTCAGGGTGCCTGGGGTGGAGGAGGACGAGCTGTGGCGTGGCGTGTGCACTTCCTTTGAGTCTCCGGGACAAGCTTTAGGGACCCCGTGGTGATGACAGGTAGAGAGGATCGCCCCCTCCCCCGTCAACCGGAAGGCGGTAGAAAGTTGTGAGATTGCAACTTGGGGTACCTCTGCCTCTCGGTTCTCCCCAACCCCACCCCACCCCCGCAGTTGCAGCGTCAGCAGAGGGGTTTGCAAAGGACAGAGACCCGCTTGCCCATCTCGAGGACCAGGGCGACCTTGCAAAAGCGGCAGAGTCAGTCCCCAGGGACAGGCGTCTCCCCACTTGTTGGCAGTGGGAGGGGACCGCGTTCACCCGGAAGGCTGCGGCTAAGGAAGCAGCTGACACACACAGGTAGCCAAAGTCTCCACCAGTGAGGGACGAGCGGGCGAGCCGGCCAGGGGCCCGATGGATAGGGTTGCTGGGGTGGGGAGTGAGTGACGCAGCAGCAGTGTCCACGTCGTCCACAATGTGTTAGTCTTGTGTCAGGGTCGCTACAGAAAGTTGAGTCTGTGATTCCGTGGGGACTGGGATGGAACGATAGTCTCGATAGTCTCGTCTCCTCTCGATAGTCTGGATAGTCTCGTCTCCTCTCGTCTGGTCTCCTTCCCCCCAGCTTCTGAAGTCGTTGCTAATGAATTGAAAAAGTTCACTGATTTGTTTAGGGATGCAGGAAGGAGCATGAGATCAGAGTAAGGTCAACGTTTCTTAGTCAAAATTACAAGCCCAGTCCTCTTCACATCTTTTTTTTTTTTTTTAATTCTGTTCTAGGAATTGCAGCCTTCAAGGATATCTATAATCTCCCAACTTTTCTTATTTATAGGTCTCCTTAAGTCAAATGTAACTATAGGGGCTTAATTTTTTTTTTTAATTTTTCTGTTAGCACTGTATTCTAGAGCAGAACATGGCACATAGTAGATGAAGTATTTGTTTATTGTTGTCATTACATTTATTTATGTATGTATTTATTTCTTTTTGCTGCGGGGGTTTCACTGAGTCGCACTAGCTGTCCTGGAACTCACTTTGTAGACCAGGCTGGCCTTGAACTCAGAGAGATCCCTCTGCCTCTGCCTCCCAAGGTCCAAAGGCCTGCGCCACCACTGGCCTGGCTTGGTTGTCATTATTGACAAAGAAGTTAGGCATTATATATACATGCTATACATACAGTACACATTTTATCTTTTTTTGTTTTGAGACAGGGTTTCTCTGTGTAGCTCTGACTGTCTTAGAACTCACTATACAAGACCAGGCGGGCCTTGAACTCAGAGATCTGCCTGGGGAGTGCTGGGATTAAAGGTGTTCACCACTACCACCTGGCCACATTTTATCTTTTTGAAATAAAAGTATTCCTCCCTTCTTTAAACCAAGGCATTTTTGTAGATCTAATTAGTCACAAAGTGTCATGTTGGATTTAAATAAGTAGTCCTCATGGATAACAGATTCCTATACAAAACCCCATCAATACCAAGAATGAAAAGTTTTTTAATATGGGGGCTTTGTATTCAGTCCCTTCCTTTAAATCAAAGGTATGTTTCAAAGGGTTAACTCCCTATCACCCTGATATCTGAAAATGTCCTAATTCCCTTTCTTATCAATAGGTAGTAGAGATGGTACTTTGGGTGGTTAAATTTATTCATTCTAATTCATTAATTTGGATTTTTTCTTGGATAAATATTGGAGACTGACCTTTACATTCTGAAGGAACTGAGAGTGACCCATAACTACATCGTACTTTTTTTTCTTGAGGCAGTTCTCATTTGCATTGACTGTAGATTCTTTTAATGTGCTATCAGTTACTTAAGTTACCAATATGTAGAGTTTGTTTAGTGAGTCCTCACCTTCGTAACATTTGCTGAACAAATGTGGATACAATGTTGAATGTTCCCATGTTTTTGAACCTGTTACCAGTGTGCATATCTGGAGTCCCCATCTCCTTCATGGCAAATTTCCCGATGTCTTTGGGTGCCTAAGGGGCACGTTTCTTGCCCACTCCATGGTTGTGCTTGTGAAGTTGATGGTATACCTCAGGTCACCACCTTGTTGTTGACAGCAGGACTTCTTTGCAGGAGCATTCTGCCCAACCCAAGCTACTTTTGACAGTTTGAATGTTATCGCTGTTAAGATTTGTGTTTTGTTTTTTTCTTAGTATGATACTATTTAGCAGGCTTTTTTAAACCCCTGTTTTCATATGAGTTCATATAACCTTATGAGTTGGATGCATTTTCTGTGGTTTCTTTTTCCTCTTAGAGTCAGAATAGTCATTATCTATTTCTGTTCTTTGACAAGTCTATAACTCTTTGATTTCTGTAAATTTGGTTTTTGTTTTTATTCTGAAGAGTCAGTTGAAGATGGGTAGTAGATAGTAGAAGAGGTATATGTGGGGGTGATTGGTTGTACATGACATGAGTTCTGGATTGTATTCACCTACACTTTCGTAGGGTTTTGTGTAAGCTAGGCAAGCACTCCAGCACCAAACTGGATCTCACAGTCCAAATGTTTGGTTTTGAGACAGGGTCTCACTATTTATTTAGCCTTATCTGGCCAGGAGTTCCCCATGTAGACCAGGCTGGCCTGAAACTCACAGAGGTTCACCTGCCTGGTTCACCTGCCTCTCTTTCCCGAGTGCTGGGATTAAAGGCCTGAGCCACCCACACCTAGCT
This sequence comes from Cricetulus griseus, assembly GCF_003668045.3. Lineage (NCBI taxonomy): Eukaryota > Metazoa > Chordata > Mammalia > Rodentia > Cricetidae > Cricetulus > Cricetulus griseus. The sequence continues at coordinate 29,499,589 of NC_048603.1, forward strand.
GCTTGTTTTATTGATACTGCAGTATATAGAAGTGTGTGTGTGTGTGTGTGTGTGTGTGTGTGTGTGTGTGTGTACGCACGCGCTTTTTAGAAAATTGTTTAAACATCTGGAAAACCACTATACTCAATACTAATTTGTGCAACATATGGCAACTTTGTTTTGACTTTTACTAGAGCCTAGTATAGTGGTATGTGCCTATGCCTAACAGGCAGAGGTCAGAATAGCAGAAGTTGAAATTTGTCCTCTGCTTCATTGCAGGGCTGGCCTGGGCTACTTGCAACTTTTTTCTTTCTTTCTTTCTTTTTTCATAGTAAAAAACATAGAGTTCAATGAGGTGCTAAAAGTGAGAGTAGGGAGATTTTGGCGTGGACTGGTGAGTGGAGCTTTGTGGAGTTGGTCTTCATGGCGTATGAGCCAGAAAGTGTTCTTCATTTTAGCTTAAGAATTTGCCATACTAGGAAGCCCTAAAGAGCTAGACTAGGGATTTTGTTTGTTTGTTTTTTGAGACAGGGTTTCTCTGTGGCTTTGGACGCTGTCCTGGACCTCACTCTTATAGACCAGGCTGGCCTCAAACTCACAGAGATCCTCCTGCCTCTGCCTCCCGAGTGCTGGATTAGATGTGTGCGCTGCCACCACCCGGCCTAGACTAGGGATTTGATGAGATAAATTAGATTTGGTTTGCATGTGTATCTGTGTACCACATATATGCCTGTTGTCTGTTGAGAGAGTATCAGTTGTGAGCCACCATATGGGTGTTGGGCATCAATCCAGGTCCTCAGAAAAAGTAGACAGTTGCTCTTAATTGTTGAACTGTCCCTCTAAATTTCCATTCTTTTTAAAGGCATGATAATATTCTGTTGCATTTTTAACAACCTAAAATGTTACATTATTGGGGGGCGGGCAGGTAAGTCAGTTTAGTCTATTACCATGTGGGCACTGAGGATTGAACTCAGGTAATCAGGTGTCATGGCAAGTGCCTTCATGAGTCATCTTGACAGCCCGACCCTGCGTTACCCTTCTGTAAATGGATGGTTGGGTGGATCCCATTTCTTGGCTGAAGTGAACATGGGTAGGTAGTGTCTGAGCCCCTGCTGCTTTCATTTCCTTGGATGTATACCCAGAAGGTGGTACCTTTTGTTATTATTGTTTTTCAAGACAGGGTTTCTGTATGTGTTTGCCCTGGGCTGTCCTGTAAGTCCCTCAATAGACCAGGCTGGCCTTGAACTCAGAGATTCACCTGCCTCTGCCTCCCGAGGACTGGGATTAATTAATAGCATGTGTCACCACTTCCCAGCTCAATAAATTTTAAAAGAAGAAATATTAGTTATTTGTATATAATAGATATATTTCTCCCATTCAGTGGGTTGCCTTTTTTTTTTTTCACTCTGTTGGTAATTCCTATTGATACATGTATATACATTTAAATTTAAGTTTTTCACATGTATGTGGTGGGGGAATCAGGACGACTTGCACGAGTCTGTTCTTTCCTTCCACTGTGTGGATCCTAGAATTTTCATTCAGGTCTTCAGCCTGGGAAGCAAATGCCTTTAGCGCTGAACCATCTGGCTGACCTTATCCTTTGCTGTGTAACTGAGGTTGACCTTGAACTTCTGAGCCTATTCCTATTTCCATCCCAAGTACTGGGGTTGCAGCCATTCGCCACCTACCATGCCTGTATTTGCAGTTTCAGAGACTTTACTGATTCTATTCTAGTGAATAGTTATTTATTTTGATTTATTGTTTCTTGGGGGAGGTATAAAAAAATCCTGTACTCAGAACAACTGTTATTAACTTGTAATCAGAGAAAATTCTTAGGACTTAAAGTTGGTCTTAACTAAAGTAAAACTTATAATGGTATTCTTAATTTTTTTTTAAAGGATGGATCTTCAGTTAAGGGAGTTGAAATCTACCACCATTCGCATTCTTTAAGATCTTTGAGGAAAAAAGAACAGATTTCTTCCGATTCTAGTTTTGATAAGACTATGGAAAGAACAGAGAAACACACTAATGGCAGACATTTCACAAGGTAATACAAGATGCTTGACCACTAATTCAAAATGACTTTAAAATAGTATTTTAAAGAAGCTGCATTTTTTTTTCATTTTACTTTTTATGTATATTTACATGTGTCGTCCATGCATGTATGTAGGCAGGTTTGAATGTTGATGCATGTGGTGTTCAGAGATTGATGTGGCGTGTCTTCCTCGATGTTCTCCACGGGGTCTTGATTTTGAACTCCTCTTCATGTTGTGTTTTTCACTGTTGCCAGCACCCTATATTGTAACTTTTTTTTCTTCCCTTTTCACCCCATTTTCCATCTATCTGTGTCTGAAAGATCCAATGCCGTCCCACTGTGGTGAATCCATCTATTTCTTGGCTCATGGTGTTCATGACTGGGGTTTAGAGAGCACGCCAGTGATCTCTAGGAAGTACGTGAGACCTGTGAAATCATGCTTTATATCTATGGCTGTTTTCATGCTACAGTGTCTAATAGTTTTGATAGGCACAGAATTGGCTGTCTGGCAACTACACAAAAAAGTTCATAATTTCTGTAAAATTAAAAACCCATCTGGGCGAGTACAATAACAGCAACAAAAAATTACTACTTTAATTGCTTCATTTGAAGTTTTTACGTGGTTTTATGGGCAGGGCTCAGACCTCTTTTCTTTATGTGTATTAATTGAGCATTTGTACATGCAGAAGACAACTGCCAGGAACTTTTCCTTCTGCTATGTTGATTCCAGGGATAAAACTGAACTCAACAGCCTTTGTGGCAGGTGCATTTACCCATTGAGCCATCCTGCTGGCCCTATTTTAAATTAAAAGCATTTATTTTCTCTTTGGTTCTTACCTGTGTCCCAAGAAAGGTAAGGAATTAATGCTATTCACATTTCAAAGGATATATGGGTGAATTATTCTAGAACGTTTTTGTGGTTTTTTTGTCTTTATGTGGTGTGCATGCGTGCATTTTTGAGTGTATGCATGTGTGTGTAGGAGTGTGCATGCTTTGATGTAGGCCAGAGGTCCGTATTAGGTGTCTTCTCCCGTTGACTGTCTCGAGCTGACAATAATAACCTCTGGAGACATGCTTGTTTCAGCCCACCCCCACCACGTCTCCCTCCACTCCCAGCCTCTAGTTGGGTACTGCAAGTCCTCGTGCTTATACAGTGGGCACTGTGTCAATTTGTAAAAATTTTTTAGAACTTTTTTTTTTTTTTTTTTTGATGCTGAAAAGACCTTACACTAGGAAGTGTTTTACCACTGAACTATATCCGTAGTCCTTGATTCATTTTAAAGAACAATATTTGTGCTTACGGAGAATAGGGTTAATACATTTAAGTTAATAGTATGTATAGGGTTTGAAAGATGATGAAGTCCTGTTTTTTAGACTTTGGGGACTTTTTTGTTTTTTTGTTTATTTTTTTAATTCAGTAGATTGTTTATATAATTTTTGGTCGTGGAGGGGGTAATTAGTTTGACAATTCTCTATGTAAGTGTAGCCTTGAATTCATTATGCATTAAAAGCTGGGCTTGGACTCATGGTTATCCCTTTGTATTTATTTAGTTACTTGTTTGTTGAGATAAGGTCTCCCTGTAAAGCCCTGGCTGTCCTGCCACTTGATATGTAGACCAGGCTGGCCTTGAACCCAGAGATTTATGTGTCTGCTTTCTTAGTGCGTGAGCACTCCATGGTGATCCTTTTGACCCAGTTTCTCAAGTGCTGTGTGATTAGCTTCAAGGAGGCAATTGTTCATAGAAAGGAATTAACATATTTCCAAGGGCCATTAATTCTCTTTAGAATTCCAAATGACTCACGGTTATGAGATTGCCATACCCTTGTATGAAACCTGCTTTTATACAATGTTTCCTTCAACTAGACTTAAAATACATAGTGCAAGAATTTCACTCTTCAAGTGAGACACTTTGACTTCATTTTTCTGTTTGTCGAGGAGTTAATAGCCAGTGTGGTAGTTGACAGCTGTAATCCTCACACTGAGAAGGCTGTGTCGGGTGGAGCTGGGGAGATGGCTCAGCAGCTCAGAGGGCTTCCTGCTCTTCTGCTGGAGCCAAATTCAGTTCCCAGCAGCGAGTCAGCTCCAGAGTGTCCAACGCCTTCTGGATTCCACATGGACAGACACATAGGGGAAAATGAAGGGTAAGGCAGGAGCTCTGCCATTAGTTCATATCCAGCCTGGGCTATAATGTGAGACTCCATCTCAAAATCCAAACAGACTTTTGTGCAGTCATAACATATAGATGCTTGTTTCTTTTAGTGTCTGAGTTTCTCTCTCTCTCTCTCTCTCTCTCTCTCTCTCTCTCTCTCTCTCTCTCTCTTTTTTTTTTTTTTCCCCCGAGACAGGGTTTCTCTGTGTAGCTTTGGAGCCTATCCTGGCACTCGCTCTGGAGACCAGGCTGGCCTCAAACTCACAGAGATCTGCCTGCTTCTGCCTCCCGAGTGCTGGGATTAAAGGCATGCACCACCAACACCCAGCAGTTTCTTACTTTCTTGACTTAAGTTACCACCTTAGTTTGTTGAATAGGATGTAGGATTTAAACATGTTGTCAATTTTATTTTTAGATTGTTTAACATTTTTTTATATAGGCAATTGGCTCGACAGCAGGCTGCTAAAGAAAAAGAAGAGTGTGAAGAAGGTAAGTTGTGCTTACAGCATTTCAGCTTTTAAAAACATGATTCGTAGTATACGTTTATTGAACATAAAGTGTAGATTTGACAGTTTGTAAAAGAAGCCATCATATACTAGTATAGTAAAAATAACCTTTACCCCTAAAACTTTCTTCAAACTCCTGTGGTGGTTTGAATAAGAATTGCCCCTAAAGGCTCATATATTTAATTACTAAATCACCAGGGGGTGGAGCTCTGATAGAATTAGAAGGAAGCCCAAGCCAGGCCTCATGTCGCCCTTTCCCCACCTACTGCACGGGATGTTCTCTTAGCTGTGGCTTTAGCAACTGTCTGCAAGCTCCAGGCCATGATAACAGTGGACTAAACCTGAAACTAAGCAAGCCCCTTGCTTTGAAAAAGCAAGCTTTTTCAAAAAGGAGTTGCCTTTGGCCTGGTGGTGTCTCTTCACAGCAGTAGAACAGTGACTAAGACTTTTATCTAATCGATCTTAGGTCCTCTAGTTCCTGGCTGACAGATTCCATAGTAATCACCAGTCTTCTTGAGAAACCCAAGATAGGGTTTCTCTGAGTAGCCATGCTATCCTGGCACACATCCTACAGACCAGGCTGGCCTCAAACTCACAGAGATCCTCCTGCCTCTACTTCCTGAATGCTGGGGTTAAAGGTGTATGCCATCACTGCCTGGCATGTTTTCTATTGCTTTAGATTAGTTTATGTTACCTCAAGATTTATGTAAACAAATCATACAGGATATTTTATATCATTTCTTTCATGTAGCAAAATTAATTTTACGTATTGTCCATGTTGTTCCTTTTGTAGTTGTGTAGGATTCTATGAATATGCCGTGACTTATTACCAGGCTGATCTTAGAAACTCAGGAACTCCCTGATGGTGGGCATTGCAGGCAGGCTCTGTACACCTGGCTGTATCTCACCCTCTTTTACTAGACTCGAGTTGTCTTCAATTTAGAGATATTACAAACTGCTTTAAACTTTCTGATACAAGTCTTTATATGACATATCTTCTCCCAAGTGCGGTAGGTCATACCACAGGTATATGTTGCAATTTAAAAATTTCTTCTAGAAAAACAAGTTTAACATCATATAATTTTGCTACATGAAAGTAGCTGTTCATAGGCACACACCTTTAATCCCAGCACTTGGGAGGCAGAGGTAGGTGGATCTCTGTGAGTTCGAGACCAGTCTGGTCTACAAGAGCTAGTTCCAGGACAGCCTCCAAAGCCACAGAGAAACCCTGTCTCGAAAAACCGAGGGGGGAAATATGAGAAAAGAAAGTAGCTGTCCTGTGCATTTTCAAGTTGTTTTGCTAATACATATTTGAAATCTTTTTCTGTACATATCTGTGAAGACAAAGCTATTCCAGTTACTCACTCGTTGAGGAATAGAAACATTGCTCAAAGTACAGATCATTTGCATGAGCAGAACGGAGATGTTGAAGTTCGAAGAAGTTGTAGAATTAGAAGTCGTTACGGTGCTGTGAACCAGTCTGTGCTGTTTGACAAGCTCATAACAAAGTAAGTGGAGATGGTTGTGATGAAAACTGTGTATGTGGAACAAACTTTATTAGAGAAGGATTGTGAATTTTCATTATAGCCCCCCAACAGCCACACACACACACACACACACACACACACACACACACACACACACACACACACACACACACACACACACACACACACTATGAAGCTGACTGGCCTTGAACTCAGATCTACCTGCCTCTGCCTCTGCCTAAGTGCTAGAACCAAAGATGTCTGCTGCCACCATGGCCCTCTCGTCCCCTTTCCCTCTCTAGATTTTAGGGATTGAGTATCTATTTTACGTATGCCAGGGAAGTTTACTACCATTGAGCTATATCCAACCCTATCCTGAACATTGTAATCTATTTGATTTATGTGAAGCATACAGGAGAATAGCTATTGGTAACCTTTATTCTATGTATTTGTTTAAATTAATGGAAAGAAGTGTCTGAATATTTGCCAAGTAAGTCAGTGCTTCTTGCTGAAATATTTTTATTAATCTTTTTAAAGCACTGCAGAAGCTGTGCTTCAGAAGATGGATGACATGAAAAAGATGCGCAGACAGCGAATGAAAAAGCTTGAAGACTTGGGAGTCTTTAACGAGGCGGGAGAGGTGAATATGTTCTCCCATTGGGTGGTGACGTAATCACCCGTTTAGTACATGATCCATTGATGGCTAGTGATTAATCATTCTGTCCAGCCTTTGTGAGACTAGTCACAAATTACTGCTAGAGTTACAGTCTGATAGTTGTGCTTTCATTTTAAGACTGATTATCGGGTTTTAATTTCTGTGTGAACATACACCAAGTGTTAATAGACTTTATTTAAACATTTGTAGAGCAACCTTAATATGTACACGAGAGGGCAACAAAAGGCCGTGCAGCCAGCCGATGAAGAGACAACTGACAACCCAGACGGCAGCGTGGGTTAGTTTACTTTTGTTTCTTAATCTTCTGTTTGCTGTCTTCAGATTTAGTCATTCTTAACTTTAGGAAGAAATACCTTTCTTATTGGGGCTATGTGACATTTATTGTAGTATATGCACTGGTTATAATTTAAAAGAAGTGTAGACAAGGGAGAGCTCAAAACAGGACATTATGTTTTGTTGGAGAAAGTAACTGAAATCAACAGTTTAAGGTGATAATTGGTTTGCTTGTGTAATAAAACTACAGATAGTTTATCATAAATCTGTATTTTAGTTAAGATGATTAAAGTTATTATTAATTTATTCTTTTTTTCTTTTGGCTTTTCAAGACAGGGTTTCCTTTGTGTAGCCCTGCTTGGCTAGCCTGGAACTCACTCTGAAGACCAGGCTGGCCTTGAACTCAGAGAGACCCGCCTGCCTCTGCCTCTGCCTCTGCCTCTGCCTCTGGTGTTGGGTTAAAGGCCTGCGCCACCACTGCCGGGCTTTGTAAGCTTTAATTCTATAATTTCTACTTCAATTGTGAAAAATTGTTAATGTTGCAAATTTTATGAATATTGGAAAAGTATAGGTAAAGTTTTAAAAGATCCCTTTCTCTCCCTGCTCCCTTTGTTAAAATTTGTTACCATTTGGTGAGTGTACTGGATGTGTTGGTTTTGGGTGGGGTGGTGAGTGTGTGTGGAGGTCAGAGGACCATTTTCAGGACTTGGTTCTGTGACTTTGTTGGTCCTGGGCGTGGACTCAGTTTGTGGGTTTGGTAGCAGTCGCCCTTCCCTGCTGAGACATCTCATGGCCCTGTGAATATTGTTATTGTAGAATCATCTGAAGAGGGAGAGGAGCAGGAGGATGACGATGGTGAAGATGAAGAAGATGATGAAGATGAAGAAGATGATGAAGATGAAGACGGAGAGGAAGACAATCCAAAGCGATACTACCTCAGGCAGAGGAAGGCCACTGTGTACTACCAGGCTCCACTCGAGAGTGAGTGAGTGAGTGAGTGAGTGAGTGAGAGAGTGAGTGAGTGAGTGAGTGAGTGCTGCACATGGTCTCCCGGGAGAAAGACATTTGTGCCGCCTTGTCTTTCCTGTCCTTTGAACTCCTGAGAGATCCGTCTACCTCTCAATCCCGAGTCCTAGGATTAAAGGTGTGTGCCTGGCTTCTATGGCTTGTGGCTGACTTTGCTTTCTGAATCCGCAGGCAAGCTTTAATAATCATAATAATATCACCACAATTCCAAGGCCACCAGCTCTACACAAGAGTGAATCAATCTAAAGAGAGTTATTGCTCACACCTCTAATCCCAACATTGGGGAGGTATATAAGACAGGAGCAAGGTCTCAGAGAGGCAGCAGTGCGAGGCTCAGGGGAGCTTATGCAGACAGAATCAGCCCCTTCAGGCTGAGATAGAGCTAGAGGCCAGCGGCTTTGCTTCTCTGATATTTAGCTTGAAGTTTGAACCCCAATATCTTTTGTTTTTGTTTTTCGAGGCAGTTTCTCTGTGTAGCTTTGTGAACCCTAATATCTATATGTGGGTCTTTTATTTGTCCTGTTACAGTCCTGCTTTTCTTTTTTAAAACATTTTTTATTGACATACTGTGTCGTGTGTGTGTGTGTGTGTGTGTGTGTGTGTGTGTGTGTGTGTGTGTGTGTGTGTGTACACTATGGTGTGCATGGGGTACAATCCGTTATCTTGTACTGTGTGGGTCTTGGTGATCATATTCCCATCATCAGGCAGTCTTTGTAGCAAGTTCATCTCACCGGTCCTTGTTTGTTTGCCATTACTCTGTTTTAAATTAGATGTGAAACGCTGGTGTATTTCTTTGCCATTTCTTGTAAATAGAGTTATTTAAATGTTTGCTTTGAACAAAACAAATAACTGAGCTATTTTGAGATTATGTCTTTTATCTTTTTTTTAATCTTATGTTCATAAAAAAGATGCTTTTGATGTCCCCATACCTCAATAGCTTGAGCGCTTTTATGCTCAGGGCCTGTGTAATCATAATGACTGTTTGTGGCTGTTTTAGTTGGTTGTCCTATACATACATATACTTGTATGTGTTAGTATGAGTCTGTATAGCCCCTGCACTCAAGTGACTGTGGCGGCCAAAAAGTGTAAATGGGGTTACAGACGCTCTGTGTGTACTGGGAATGGAGCTCAGGTCTTAAGGCAGGGGGGTGCTCTTTACAGCTGAGCTGTAAATGACATTAGTAAATATGCTTTAGATACTTTGTAGCACTCTGTGGATGGCAGCACCTTTAAAAGTATTTAAAGGACTTTTTTAAATAAATATTTTACATCATATATGCTCATATTTCTTCTTCTAGAACCTCGTCACCAGAGAAAGCCCAACATATATTATAGTGGGCCAGCTTCTCCTGCAAGACCAAGATACCAGTTATCTTCTACAGGACCAAGAAGTCCCTATTGTAAACGAATGAACAGGTTAGGCTCTGAAATAGTGATTGATCTGTGATAGCATAATTGCCTGTGTTAGGCAAGGTTCTAGAGTCTTTGGCTTGAGTGTGTTAGGGCGGAATTCTAGAATTTCATAAAGGGGAACTCTGCTCTGCATTTAGTGCTCTAGTTCCCATTGCCAGTGACTGTTTTGCTTTTGCTTTCATTATACAAAGTATTAGTAGCTACTTGGTAAGACAGCTTGTTCCATTGTACCACATTGAGTAATGGATCTACTTTGATTTAGTGTGTATCATAGTTTAGGCTCTATGTTAAGTATTTTACAAGGATGATTGCATTTAAATTTCACATTTAGACTGTAGCCTTTCTTTATATCCTTCCACAAGCATAATCTCCCACCATGTTAAATATTCTAAGTTATATAGCTTCTAGGCTTGATCATGACACTGGCCACCTTTCTGTGGATCTGTTTTATAGTTTCTCATGTTTTAGAAAAAAATTGTTATCTTTTTTTCATTAGAGGATTTCTTTTTCTTCTATGTCCCAACAGTTGTTTTCTTTCAGATCTAAGTTTACAGAGGTAACTTATACTTGTTCCCCATCCTGAGTAGTTTAAGGTTTTGTGATAAATTAGGATAACCAAGGTTTGGGTAGTATTAACAAGACAAGAATGATACTGGTATGAAATAGCTTTAAAATACTAATTTTCAGAAATAAGACTGAAATCATAGTTTTCAGCTATTTAAACAATTCTCAGAGAATCTGTACAGGATCTGGTCATGCATTGGTCATGGAAAGCAAAAACTTCAGGTGTTGAAGAATCTTTTTCGTTTTTCCAGACAGGGTTTCTCTGTATTGCTTTGGAGCCTATCCTGGCACTCGCTCTGGAGACCAGGCTGGCTTTGAACTCACAGAGATCCGCCTGCCTCTGCCTCTGCCTCCCAAGTGCTGGGATTAAAGGCGTGTGCCACCAACGCCCAGTGACCTGAGTTTCCTTTTTTTTCCGTCAACCCTTTTCACCCAACCCTGAAGGATGGAGGATCAGGAAGGCAATTGCACCTGTCAGCCTCTCAAGATCAATTATACTGGAAAGGATTCTGAACTTTGAGCATTCTCATGAACGCTTTTACTGCTAGACCTGGTGGTTTGTCCTCTAATCCCAGCTGGATACTGAGTCCTGCCTGGGATACTGAGCAAGTTCAAGGCTAGCTTGGTCCATTTAGCAAGACCCTGCTCATAAACAAACAAATAAATAAATAAATAAATACATCCTTCAAAGACACATCCCCTGTGACCTATTTCCTCAGTCTAGGCCCCACTTTCTAGTGGCCCATTCATCTATGAACTCATCCATGGAGTAATCTGTTGATGAGGTCAGCATTCTTATGGATTCGTTACCTCTCAATCGTGCCACCATCTGATGACAAACTTTTGTTTTGTTTTGTTTTTCAAGACAGGGTTTCTCTGTGTAGCCCTGGTTGTCCTAGAACTTGCTCTGTAGACCAGGCTGGCCTCAAACTCAGAGATGGGCCTGCTTCTGCCTCCCGAGTGCTGGGATTAAAGGCATGAGCCACCACTGCCTTTTTTGGTTTTTGGTTTTGTTTTGTTTGTGACAGACTTTTAATAGTTAAGCCTTTGGGGTCAGAGAGTTCTTTTATTTACAAGATATAGTATTTTATGTTGGTCTACAACGTTTTGTTGTTTGCTTATAACTTTTACTGGTTTATGAAATAAACTAGAAACCACCACCAGTACAGTAATATTTGGCTTTTTGGAATAGATGTAGGTTTGAATTCAAACGTCATTGACTTATTCTGATAGTTTGAGCCAGTTGAACCTCATTGACCCTACTAATAATATACGTAAATTAGTAATTTAGTAATTAATAACAGGTAATATCAGCAAAATGAGCCTACCAATAATATATGTTGTACAGAATTTTAATTAAGACTAAATGAGAAGGCTGGTTGGTGTATCTCAGTGGTAGAGCATTTGCTTAACGTATGCAGGCCCCGGGTTCAGCACTCACTAATTGGGTTAGTGGGTAGTGGGGATATGTTAAATGGGTGTATGGAAAACAGTCAGTAAATAGCACATTTCTTGAAATTATGCAGTGTGTCTTGATTCTGTGGATATATAGTAAGCTTACCTATAGTGGGAATAACTTAGAGTATTGATGGTAGTGTTAAACATTCAGGCTTGTACTAGGTAATGTGGCTACAGCATGATCACAGAAATGTTCTTGGGTACATAGGTCAGTAGAGAGGTGGTTTTTTGTTTTTGTTTTTTTTTGTTTTTTTGTTTTTTTTTTTTGGCTTTACAAGCCCTTACTCAAAACCCTAGAGACCATTTGTGTTTGAAATTTCATATTGTTTTTGGAAATGTTTACAAGAGTTATCATGTAACCAGTAATAGGTAGCATTATAATCTCCAGCTTCCTAAGCCAGCACTGCATAGTCAAAGATGTTAGCTCTCCTAATATGAAATCTATGAGCCACCAGTGAGTGGTGCAGAGACGATAGGTTGCTTTGTGCTGCTTCAGGTCATGTTTCCTTTGCTGAGTAATTATAACTAGTTCATAGGGGTTTGTTTATTTTATTCGTACGGGTGTTTTGCCTGTACACCATTTGTGCAATACCTGTGAGGGTGTCAGATCCCCTGGGACTAGAGTTAGACAGTTGTGAGCCACTGTGTGAGTACTGAGAATTGAACCCAGGTCCTCTGAAAGAGCAACAAGTGCTCTTAACCTCTAAGGCATTTCTCCAGCCCAATTTTTTTGTTTTTGTTTTTCAAGACAGGGTTTTCTGGAACAGTTCTGACTGTCCTGGAACTCTCCCTGTAGACCAGGCTGTCCTTGAACTCACAGAGAGCACCCTGTCTCTCTCTCCCAACTGCTAGGATTAAAGGTGTGCTGCACTATGCCTGACACCCTCTTAGCTTTACTCTTTCCCAGGGCTCCCCGTGAGAAAAGTAACCATTGTGCTACTAAGGTATACTCTTAGACCTCACAGCATTTTAAATATCTAGTACACTTATTTAGTGTGTGCCAGTGTAACTTTATGCACATACAAAGGCCAAGCCAATTTGAAGACATTGGTTCTCTCCTTTGATTTTGTGGGCCCCAGGAATCACAACTCAGGCAGGCAGCCTTGGTTGACTGAGCTCACCCTTACCCAGGGCACTTCTGCTTACCTTTCTTTCTTGAAAGCTTTTTTCTTTTATTAAAAATTATCTTTTAAAAACTTACTTGTCATTTCAAAACTGGGTAATTTCTAATGTAAAACTCAATATAATATTGGCTATGCATGTTCAGCCGAGCATGACGCCACACGCCTTTCCTCCCAGCACTTGGGGAGCACAGGCAGGTGGATCTCTGAGTCACATGGTGACTTTCATCTCAGTCAGGACTACACAGGGACCCTGTCTCCAGACTTCCTACATCATCTTTAATCTTTAATGAACATTTGATGGTCTTATTTTTCTTCCCTTTCTCTTGGCTCATTATTTTAGAGACTATGTTAAGTTAAAGTCTTTTTATATCATTAGATATTTCTGATACTTATGTCCTCTCCCCTTTTCCTGTTTCCCTCATCGTGCTTTCAATCTCCCTGTTTAGGCGAAGGCATGCAATCCACAGCAGCGACTCGACTTCCTCTTCCTCTTCTGAAGATGAGCACTTTGAAAGGAGAAGAAAAAGGAACCGAAATAGAGCTATTAACAGGTGAGCTCTGACCCTGGTTTGGTGGCTTGCACCTTTAATTTAAGACCTTTGGAACGTAAGAGTTCTAGGGCTCAAGCAGCAAGAGAAGGGAGAAGAGAGATTCCAGAGTCATGGAAGGAGTAGAGTCCACAGTAGCTGATAGGCCTGTATTGTCCTAGCGCGTGCTCTGCCTGGCTTAGCTCGGAGTCGGTAGATTGGAGCACGAAAAGCCCATGGTTCATATTTTGCAGGTTTTGTTATCTAAATATTATATTGCAGTTGGAAAACTAAATAAATATATGAGGATTAGGGTTGCAAAAAAACGAAAAAAATAAAAAAAAAAATTTTTAGGGCTCACCTAGGCTATGTGGTAAGCCTGATTCCAACAGAAGCAAACAGAAAATTGGAGGGAGAAGAGGTGGAATGGATGAGTTTTAAGACTCCCAAATATATTTTTAAAATACTTTTCCTTACAAACATATATTTATCATGAGACAGGACACGTACATGCGTGCCATGATGTGCCTGTGGAGGTCAAAGGATTTGATTTAGTTGGCTCCTCCTTCCTCTTGTGTGGATTCCAGAAATCATACTCCAGATGCCAGGCTTAACATTACTCCGGAGCCATGTGGTTGACCCTCAGATAGCATTTTATGGGTGATGAGAAAGTAGAATAACTTAGAAATAAGTATAGCTGCCAGGCGGCGGTGGTGGCGGTGGCGTTGGTGGCGCACACCTTTAATCCCAGCACTCGGGAGGCAGAGACAGGCGGATCTCTGTGAGTTCGAGGCCAGCCTGGTCTCCAGAGCGAGTACCAGGACAGGCTCCAAAGCTACACAGAGAAACCCTGTCTCAGAAAACTGAAAGAAAAGGGAAGAAAGAAAACAGCTTAGCTGATTAAAAAGGTCATGTGTTCTTTTTGGTTCTGGAGCCCTTGCTTGTAGCCAACAAAAATGTCCTTGTCCCACAGCCTTCCAGCTGTGTTTGCCTTTTCTAGTCCTTGTTCCCAGCAGGGCTCTGTAGACACCAAGATGGTAAAAGGGATTGGGAAAGATTTTAATGTTTCATGGTGAACATTGGCTTGAGGGAATAACTTTTATTTTAAATATATTTGTACACTTATTGGAAAATTATTAATTGAAATTGAAAGGTTTGATTATTTTTAATTGTAGCTTAAGCCCACACGCTAGCCAATTCAATTTTCATAGCTAGGTGGGTAGGTATGCAATATTGGATTCTGATAATAAAGTATTTTCAGAGCAGAAACTAATGTTTGAAACGGGATTGGGTTGGTGGGTTGGTGGGTTGCTTAGTGTTCTTGAGACAAGGTCGCACATAGCTCAGTCTGGCCTAGAACTTGCTCTATGTGGTTTAGGATCTTGAGCTCCTGTTTCTAAGTGCCAGGATTGCAGGCACCTACCAACATCCCTTATAGCAGCCGCATGGTGGCTCACAATAGTCTGTAGCTCACGTCCCTGTGTTTATGTAGAATCTAAAGGCTGGCATGGGTTGTGTTCCATAGTCTTTCTCCACTTCCTATTTTGAGACAGGGTCTCTCACTGAACTGGGGCTCCGTCTTGGGGTAGCTGGCCAACTAACTTGCTCTGGGGATTCCTTATGTCTGCCTCCAGGACCCTGAGATTACGGTGGGCCTGCCACCTCTACCCAGATTTTAATATATGTGGGCGATTACTAAATTCCTGTCCTCCATTTTGGCAGTAAGCCCTCTTTACCCACTGAGCCATTTTCTGCAACCCCAAACATTTTTTAATAAGAAAAATAATGTTGTAACATGAAATTTAGGGAGGAGGGTGATTTGATGATGTGTGACTTTATATGTGTGTGTGTGTTTTGTTTTGTTTTAATAGGTGCCTTCCACTAAATTTTCGGAAAGATGAAATAAGAGGGATTTATAAAGATCGGATGAAAATTGGAGCAAACCTTGCTGATGTTGACCCAATGCAACTAGATTCTTCAGTGAGTATTTTAAAATTCATGCTTGACTCGTGTCATTTTGTTCACTTTACTTTTAAGTTAAAAAAAAATAAATCTTACATACATTTTAAAAACAAAAATCTTCGGGGAGTTGGAGAGATGGCTCAGCCTTTAGAGCATGTGTTGCTCTTACAGAGGACCTGAGTTTGATTCGCATTCGCATGGTGACTCAGAAAATAAACATTTAAAAAAAATCTTGCAATATTATTGTTAATCAGTTGGTTGTGGGATGGATGATGTTGTGAAAATACAGGGCAGTGTTTTTAATTTTAACTCAGATCTGTGTCCTGTCTCCTTCCAGGTACGATTTGACAGTGTTGGTGGCCTGTCGAGTCACATTGCAGCACTAAAGGAGATGGTAGTGTTTCCCTTACTGTACCCGGAAGTCTTCGAGAAGTTTAAAATCCAGCCCCCCAGGTACCTAAATATGCTTTCACTTGTAGCCGTAGTGTGTGCCGTGCTTCTCTGACTTCTCACGGCTCCAAGGTTTTGTGTGAGAGATGTTGCTTCTCTGACTTCTCACGGCTTCATGGCTTTGTGTGTGTGAGATGTATATGAGCGAGGGGGGTGTGCAGACCCACGCGCAAGCCTGTGGAGGTCAGATGCGGATGCCGGGTGTCTGCTCTGATGCCTGCCGTCTTACTTCCTCGAGAGAGGCTCTCTCTGAATCTGGAGCTAGCTGGCAGCTAGCAGACTCCAGCAATCCTTTTATCCCGTCCCCCACGGCCCCGGGATTGCAGGTGTACACATAACCACGACGAGCTTTTTGCATATGTTCTGGGCATTTGAACTAAGATGCTCAAGCTTATATGGCCAGTGTTTTTACTGTAAGCCGTTTTTGCTGAAGAGCTCCTTTGAAAGTGCTAGCTCCTGGTTTCCTTTTTAAATTATTCTTTATTGATGTGTGTGTATGATATGAGTGTGTGCCACCTGTGTGGGGTGCCTGTGGAGGCCAGAAGTCATTGGATTCTGACTTCTAACTAGAGCTGCAGTTACAGACTGGTTGTGAGTCACCAGACTTGGATGCGGGCAACCAAATTCTGGTCTTGTCAAAGAGCATGGGGTCCTTAATCACAAGCCTGGCAACCTGAGTTTGACCCCCAAGACCATTGTAAAGGTGGGAGAGGAGAACCAGCTCCAGAGTTGTCTTCTACTCACACACATAATTACTAACAATTTTTACACCAGCACACCCAAGTTTCTCGAGATTTCTCCTTGAAATACTATCCCTTCCACAGAGAAATCAAGAGAGAATTGTATGATTGTGTTGTGTGATGTGCATGACCCAGTCAGTCATAAAGGGCAATGTTTCAAATAAAGGGATTTGTTTAGTTTCGGTATTAATTTTATTGTGTTGGTATTAACTCCCAGAGTTTTAACCTGCACTTTTGTATAATGAAACTATTTCAATTTAATATTTTTAATTAATTAGTGGTTATGAGATTTGTTCTTAATTTTTGTTTCAGTAGTCTACCTTTTAATTTACTACTAAAAGTGTTTGACATGTTTTACAGAGGTTGTTTGTTTTATGGTCCACCTGGAACTGGAAAAACATTGGTTGCTAGAGCACTTGCCAATGAGTGCAGCCAAGGGGATAAAAGAGTGGCCTTTTTCATGAGGAAAGGGGCTGATTGTCTGAGTAAATGGGTTGGAGAATCGGAAAGGCAGCTGCGATTGCTTTTTGATCAGGTATGATAATAGAATCTACCTATATAGATTTTAATCTGCAGATTCGGGTGTATAAGGATTGATTTTGTTTTATGGAAGGTTTATTTGGGCTTACTGTTGCAGAGGGTTAAAAGTCGACACAGCAGCAAGTGCAGGCATGGTGACAGGGATAGGAAGGGGGGGCTCACATCTTAGATTCCCCTTGTCACTATCACAGCTCTGCAGCTCTTAACATTGCAACCTAGACTTCACTTTCCCAGTTTCACAAAATGGGCTTTTAGCTTCTTGCCCTCTGAGGGCTTTCATGCAGGAACTCCCCTGCCCCGTGTGTTCTTGCCTCAGCAGCCCTCCGACATTGTGGAGGGAGAACCCACGGCCCCTCCCTTTAGGCTCGCACCCTTGCCTCTAAAGCTAGCACCATATGGACAATACTGCCAAGGTTGGCTACCAGCATGGGGTGAACCTAGCCACCTTTGAATTGTATTAGCAGCAATGCTTTTGTTTCTTTTTTTTAAATGTCAATATTTTTAATGCTAATGTTTAATACAGCAAACAACTATATAGATAGGAATAATTGAATGAGTTCTTAGAAGTATTAGAGCTAATACCTAGTAAAGGAGGTGGAGTTGTCTTCTCCTGAGCAGTTTAATAATGGTAAATTATTTCACAGTAGGGAAACCGAATAAAACTCTTCCCTGGAATAGCTTTCAGTTTCATATGCCAAATTATATTGACAGTACATTGTGAAATAATACATTCTGCTCTGCTAGGATATGCTGCTGAAGGGTTTTGTGTGTGTTTTTTGGAGATGTTTTGTTTTTGCTTTTTAGGCAAGATCTGTGTAGCCCTGGCTCATTTAGATCAGGCTAGTCTTGAAATCAGCGCTCTGCCTCCCAAGTGCTGGGATTAAAGGTTTTCGCCACCATGCCTGACACTGCAAATGGGTTTGAACAACCTAACGTGGAGGGAGAGGGTCGCTGTCCTCCGTTGTTTGTTTGCATAGTCCATAATGACATTTTTCTGTGTGTCTAGTAACTGTAACTGTGAAATCCAAGATACGTAACCACTAGGATATTTTGGATGTTTCCAATTAAAAATATAAATAAAATCATGTTAATATAATGTAATATGTAAAGTTTTAAAAAGTCTTTGGAATTTATATTGGTTTTATAAATAGTTACAAATGACATTCTGGTAAGCAAAATTGAATGAAAATAGATTGAAAGGCTTTGTATTAAGTCTATATGAGGCTTTTTATGATAACACAGGACTACTGGACCTTCTTGTAGGCCTATCAGATGCGACCAGCAATTATTTTCTTTGATGAAATCGATGGTCTGGCTCCAGTACGATCTAGCAGGCAAGATCAGATTCACAGGTAAAACTTGCTTGTGCTGATGTTATATGAAAGACAAGTATTAAATGGTGAGAGAAACCCAAATACATACTTTTTTTTTAAAGTGGGCCTATTCTGAGAATTGGGTTATTATCAATTGTTTTAAGGTCTTGGTTACAAAAGATTTAAATTATGACCCAAACATACATTCACAGGTCATTGATGAGAACAAGGCTGTGGTATAGAATGTGGCTGACATAGCCAGTTATCTGTAGTTCTAGGCTGTCTACAATTGAGATCTGAGAATTAGATTAAATGTCTTAAATGTTGCCAGCTAATGCGGATGCTTTCTCCCTTCTAACCTTCCTTCAGTATGGGGACTGTTCAGCCTTTAAGCTTGCTGTGTGCCTGCTTCTTCACCACTGAGTTAGAGTTCTACCCTCAGGTGTCAGTCCCTGACTGTTGCTGTGAAGAGACATCATGTCCACAGCACCTCTTACAAAGAAAAGCATTTAATGGGGGCTTTGGTTGCTCGGGAATCAAGATCCACTAGACTCAGTACAGGTTAAGTGGAGTTTATTCCGGGAGAATGCACTAACACAAGAAGTGGGTGACCGTGACCACCGCAAGTTCCAGCTCCAAGGATTCACGCAGGCTGCCTTCTGTGACCAGACCAGAAGCAAGAGAGAGCCACCTGTCCCTACCCCAGACCTAACCCCACTCCGAATCATGTCCGCACCCGTGACCACGCCCAAATGGGCGTGGTTTATGCTACAGGTGCGGGTAGGGTGGATATCTCACTAGAGACTTGCTTATAGTTTCAGAGGTTTGTCTGTTATGGCGGGGAGCGTGGTGGCATGCAATCAGGCACTGGAGAAGTAGCTGAGAACTTTACATCCTGATCACAGGCAGAAGAGTGACTGGGTCCTGATGGGCTCCTCCAACAAGGCCACGCCTCCTGATCCTTATAAACCTTTCCAACAGTTCCACCCCCTGGTGGCATAGCATTTAAATACGAGTCTGTGGGGGCCATTCTCACTCAAGCCACCACCTGGGCCAAATAAATATATCTCCTAGGGCTGGAGAGATGGCTCAGAGGTTAAGAACACTGGCTGCTCTTCCATAGGTCTTGAGTTCGATTCCCAGCAACCACATGGTGGCTCGCAACCATCCGTTATGAGATCTGGTGTCCTCTTCTGGCCTGTATCCATAAATGAAGACAGAATACTGTCTACACAATAAATAATTTTTAAAAAAGAAACAGAAATCTTAACTTGCACAAAATATCTCCTAAAGTGAAACTAAGCTGCATATGGTGGCTCACACCTTTATTCCCAGCATTTCGGAGGCAGAGGCAGGAGGATCTCTGAGTTCAAGGCCAGCCTTATCTACAGAGTGAGTTCCAGGACAGCCAGAGCTACACAGAGAAATGTAGTCTTGAAAACAAAAGATAGAAAAGTTGTGCTTTTTGAATGAAGATGAGGACATGGCTGCTCCTATGTATGGTTGAGAATGAGGGAGGGTTCAGCCAGAAACATCTGGAAGTGTCCAGACTGAACCAGGAGAGGAGAGGGGACCAACAGGCCAAGAGTGCCTGCCCCAAATGGCTGGATTGTATGGGAATCAGAAGCTGGGAGGAGGGGGCAGGGTGAGAAGGGCTGGGAGGGGCCACAGTACTGAGTGACCCTTACCCAGGGCTAGAGAGAGCTGCATATGTATCCCAACTCTAAGTTAGTTTGTTAGCTTTCTGTTTGTTTCAGGTCTTCTGAGGCATTGGGATTGAACCCAGCTATCAGTTATTTTCAGTCTCTGTCTGGCTTTTTCAGGGCTTCTTTTCAAGTGTCACAAACTACATGTGATTGCCCAGTTTTTTTTGAGATACCCTAAAGCACATTTGCATACCTTCATATATGCCAGGCCAGTGTGTTATATACAGGGTAGAAGATGAGCAAGACGAGCAAGACGTACTAATGTGTTTGATAGGTTGGTTTTGCTTTTCGTGTGTGTGTGTGTGTGTGTGTGTGTGTGTGTGTGTGTGTGTGTGAGTGTGTGTGTGTGTGTGTGTGTGTGGTGTGTGTGTGTGTGTGTGTGTGTGTAGAATTTATTACTGGCCTTAATGATAGTTTGGTGTGTTGTGTGTGTGTGTGTGTGTGTGTGTGTGTCTGTGTGTGTGTGTGTGAGTGTGTCTGTGTGTGTGTGTGTGTGTGTGTGTGTGTGTAGAATTTATTACTGGCCTTAATGATAGTTTGTTGTTGCTGTGTTAACTGATTTGTTAAATGCCATGGTAGAATAGATTTATATGTGAATTTTTAGTAATCGTATGAACGTTATATAACACATTATTCGCTTTTCATTGTGTTAGAGAAATGTTTAATAGTGCTGTCATGTTACAATTAAGTGAACTGATTATTTACTATATTTTGAAGTAGTTTTGTAAAGGGATTAGATAAATTTTAACCAAAAAAGAAGTAATTGTAGCAAGCAGGAACATTCCATTCCAAATATGTACATACATATTTTAACAGAAATTTAGTAATTGTATTTTTTTTTCTGGAAAGCTCAGATTTTTACAGTAAACATTTCTGAGTTTGTCTTTCAAAGAATTTAGTGCATTAAAGACAAAACTACCTGGCCATAGTAGCGCTCACCCTCAAGTGTACGTACAAGCCATAGTTACAGATTCAAGGCCAGCCCTGAGTAAAGAAAGGAAATCAGTGAGATGGTGCTTTGTGTCTTAGCACGTAGATCACTACGAGTAAATATTTGAATGCTGTTGTGAACAAAGGTTTTCATGAGTATAAAATTAAAAACATAGCCAGGCCTTTAATCCCAGCACTTGGGAGGCAGAGGCAGGCGGCGGATCTCTGTGAGTTTGAGGTCAGCCCGGTCTCCAGAGCAAGTGCCAGGAGATGCTTCAAAGCTACACAGAGAAACCCTGCCTCAATAAACCAAAAGAATTAAAAATCCAAGCATAGACCCTGGGAAGATGACTCTGGGTGCACTCACAGCATGAGTGTGGCATCTGGAGGTTGTCCCTGGATCCCACAGTGGAAGGGTGTAACATACTGACTTCCATGTGCTCTGTGACATGAACACACAGTACTTTTTTTGGTTTTTAAAAGATTTTTTTAAAATTCTGTTTGTGAGTAGTATATGTTGTGCCAGCAGAAGCCACAGTTGTTGGGTCCCCTGGAGCTAGATTTACAGGCTTGTTGTAAGCCACCTACTGTGGGTGCTAGGAATTGAACTAGGTCCTCTGGAAGACCGCTGTGCTGTCTCTAGCCCTCAATTTTTTTTTTAAATATTAATAATTAGAACGCTAAAATTTTAGCAAGGCCTTATATAGTATAGTACTGAATGCCTCTAGTCCCAGTACTCTGAAGCAAGAAGATTGCCATAGGTTCAAGGTCAGCTTAGGCTACTACATTGTGAGTCTAAGGCCAGCCTCAGGTACAAAGCAAGACATGTCTCAAACCTAAAGAGCACCCCCTTCCTTTTTAAATTTGAATTTGAAATAGCAGGAACTCTCAATGAATTTTCTTTTACTAAGTATGGGGGGTTGGGGCTGAATGCCAAGATGGCTTGAGAGCAACTGTCATCTAATTGCAAGTTAGAACAGATTGTAGCATTAAAGGAAGAAAAGCTGGGGAACCAGGTTTGGAGGGGTTTCAGTTGGCTGATGTAGGGCAATTTGCAGATTAGAGAAATAATGACTATGAAAGTTTACAGGGAAAGATGCACCACTACCACCTGCTTACAGAAAAAAACTTAAAAAATCTTTATTAGTTAAGTTGCAGGTTAGGGTAATTCAATAGTTGAGACAGTATTAGCTAATAAATTTAAAGGGGACCAGGGATAGTGACACAGACCTGTAATCCCAGTGCTTGGGAGATAGAAGCAGGAGGAAGGTCAGTTCAAAGCCAGACTTGGCTAGACCAAGCACTCTGTCAGTACCACTAGCCACACTCTATGTACAATATAAAACCAGGGAAATAGATATCGTGTGGAGCAATTTCATAAAGCTGATGTTAAGTGAGAAACTGGTAGCATGTATCTGTGACCATGACTGAGTAGAAACCACGGCATATGAGACATTTAACCTGCGTCAAGCTAAGCTTCTGGGGTCTCAGTGTTGGTTTACAAGAGGCTTTGAAAGGTAGAAGAGGAAGTTGAATGACCCCCTCAGCAAACAGTCAGCCCAATCCAGAAGGAGATTTTAGGTCAAGTAAACGGTGTGGAGGAGGAGGAGATTGCACAGTGGGAACGTACAGATTCTAGATACAAATAACCACACACGGTATGGGGGTCTTACAGATCTTGGATTGATGTCGAGCATGAAAGATGTTTTGGGGGTTTGGGGTCTAGCTCAGTTCACAAGGCAAGAGCTTGATCCTTTCTACTGCATATATGGGGGAACTGGAAAAGTTAGGTATTAGATGGTGCAAGAGCACTGCCACTCACTTTGGGGTAAAGCTGAAGTCACTGTCATGAAGTACTTACGTGGAACGGTGTGTCAGAGGCTGCACTTACCTTGTACTGCCTGTGCTTATCAGTTCTTTTCTAGAACAAGTCATTATCCGTATCAGTAACACTTTGAACTCTCTTGAATATGGAACTCTTGGGGTTTTGTGGAGACAGGGAGTTGAGAAGGGGTTTCCCTGTTTAACAGCCCTGGCTGTCCTGGAACTAGCTCTGTAGACAGGCTGGCCTCGAACTCACAGAGATCCGCATGTATGTATGTATATTCTACCTTATTTGCCAACGTACACATGAGTATGTTTTATAATTTTTAGGTAATTTGTCTTAGATGAAAGTACTAATGTTTTTTCATGTTGTAGTGTTTGATTTGGAACTTACAAGTTCCCCTGTGAAATGTGCTGTATAAAATTAACCTCTAGGATCCATTTGTGGCTCTAAAGATTATTTACATTGTCGGTTGGTTTCTGTCCTTTTTCCCCCTGATCTGGGATTGAACACACAGCCTTGCATTTATTAGGTAAATACTGTGCCCCTCAACAACACCCATCCATCCCTTGATTTCAGTGTATTTGTTTTTATTTTCAGTGTATTGTTTTTATTTTTATGTGCACAGGGGTGCTTCTGTGTGTTCATGTTGAGTGTCCCTCTTTTACTTTCCACTTGACATTTTCCTATTTTGTTTCTCTATTGTGTGTGCGTGTGTGCACGTGCTCGAGTGAGTGCGTGTGCATGTGTGTAGACGCCCTGTTGGGGGTGCATGTGGAAGTCTGAAGTTAATGTTGCCAATCATTCTGAATGCTCTTCCTTCCACCTTATTTATTGAAGCAGGGTCTCTCATTTTAACCTGGAGTTTGGCTAGCTACTGACCAACTTGTGGAGCCCTTATGTCCTGGCCTCATGAGGAGAAATCGCAGGCAGGGTTGCCACACTCGGCCTGGCAATTGAGTGTGTTCTGGGATCTGAACTCCAACCCTTATTCTTGAAAAGCAGGCACCTTAACTGCTGAGCCGTCTTCTCACCCCACATTAGTTTTGAGACAGGCCCCCTCACTGGACCTGAAGCTCACTGCTAAGCTAGGCTGACTGGTGAGCCAGTGAGCTGTGGGGATTCACTTGTCTCTTGCTTCAGTGATAAACATTCTCAGTGGTTCTTGGTTGTTATATGGGTGCTGGGGAATTTGAATTCAGGTCCTCTTTCTCAGCAAGGGTTCTTAACCCCTTGAGTCACCTCTCCAGTTTCCTCTGTTGTTTTGTTTTCCATTGAAAAGTAGCTAGGTTCCATAAGAATTCATTTGCATGTTTATACAGTAGACCTTATCAAAATAACTATTACTGAGTGATAGACTCTTTGTTCATACTACTAACTTATTTTCTTATTTTTATGTTTAGTTCTATTGTTTCAACGCTGTTAGCTCTTATGGATGGTTTGGACAGCAGAGGAGAAATTGTGGTCATTGGAGCTACCAACAGACTAGATTCCATAGACCCTGCTTTACGAAGACCTGGTCGATTTGACAGAGAATTCCTTTTTAGTCTACCTGATAAAGATGTAAGAAAAAATTAAATATAGTTTATTTTTAACAATTTCATACAATTATATCCCTTTATATGGCAGGGGTGGGTGGAGAAATAGGCAGGGAGTATGAAGGAGTCAGTTTTCTCCCTGTGCTATGTGATCCAGAGGGTAGGACTCAGCTGATCACAACTGCCTTAATCTGCTGAGCTGTTTTCCACTCCAGTAACAAGTTCTGATACAATAAAAAGTTGAAGACTGGTTTTATATCATGATTGTTTAAAAGAAGTCAATAGATAATTAATTGATTGTCTTTAAGTACATCTCCTTTCCAACTTCTCTTAAAATTGTTTTAAATTAAGCATATCCTTGAGACGTTGTCAGTTCCATTTTAGTAGCGTAATGAGTCCTTAGCCAGTTCAGGAGCGTCCACTTCTTCCTGAGCACCTTTGCACTGCAGTGCTTAGACTAGAGCCACTTAATACTTTTGAGAAGCGTGTTATACTATATGAGCAGAGCTGGCTGGAGTGATGACTCAGGGTTTTGTTAACTTACATCTTAGACATCAGGTGGCTAGGGACCACCTGTAGCTCCAGATATATTTAAATAAATAAATATATGTTTAAATTAAAAATATATATATATTTTTTTTTGAGGGGGGGTTCAAGACAGCATTTCTCTGTGGCTTTGGAGGCTGTCCTGGAACTAGCTCTTGTAGACAAGGCTGGTCTCTAACTCACAGAGATCCACCTGCCTCTGCCTCCTCAGTGCTGGGATTAAAGGCGTGTGCCACCAACACACAGCCAAAATATATATATTCTTAACAAAGAAATTATAAGTAGAGCTGTCAGTACTCTTAATTCTTAATGTACTCCAGAGTAAACAATATTTAATTTTTTAAGATCGTTTATTACATATTCAGTGTTCTGCCTGACTGTACACCTGTAGACAAGAAGAAGGACCAGATCTCATTATAGATGGTTGTGAGCCACCATGTGGTTGCTGGGAATTGAACTCTAGACCTCTGGAAGAGCAGCCAGTGCTCTTAACCTCTGAGCCATCTCTCCAGCCCCAACTTTAATTTTTAAATTTATATGAATGATCTGTCTGAATAACTTGGGCACATTAAATGGAAATCTTAATTTTGTTAAATGCTTATAGGTGCTTTTCCCTCATTTTCATGGTGTCATATTTCTGTTTATATTAAGTTTTGGTTATTTTAAACTTTTAGATAATCAAAAGTAGTTTAAATTGAAGCATTTCTAATTGAAGTAACTTGATTGATTATAGATGTAAAAAGTTAAAATTGAAGTTTGTCCTCCCCAACAGGCTCGAAAAGAGATTCTGAAGATTCATACAAGAGATTGGAATCCAAAACCACTGGACATATTCCTAGAAGAACTAGCAGAAAACTGCGTTGGTAAACACTGTTTTGAGTACATGTGAAAAATACTGTGTTCATTTCGAGGATGGAACAAGTTGGGTTTTGCTTTAAAGTTTAGTTTAAAAGGCTGGTGAGTTGGCCTCGTATGGAACACACAGAAGGTGGGGAAATAATTTGGCTGCACACAGTTAGTTCCCCTCTGACCTGTGTGCCCACACATCTTCACACACAGCAAAGCAGCGCACACACACGCAGTGCTGGTGGCAGCTGAGACCGACTGCATGCTTACGGCCATCCTCGACTGTACAGGAAGGAGGGGCTGATCTGAACAGGGAACACAGCTCGTTTGTGTTCATCTGCTTTGTGGCACATGTTAACCTCCAAGATCCTAGATTTTACAAGTGCATACTACTCTTTCAGAGGTCCCGAGTTCTGTTTCCAGAGCCCAAGTCAGGCGGTTCACAGCTCTCTGTAGCTCCAGCTCCAAAGAATCTAATGTCCCTTCCTGCACTCCTGCACATACCTTCACACAGACACACACATAATTAAACAAGTCCTTTTCAAAGTGGGCAGATTGGAATAGCTGGGTGTTGGTGGCGCACACCTTTAGTCCCAGAACTCGGGAGGCAGAGGCAGGCGGATCTCTGTGAGTTCGAGGCCAGCCTGGTCTCCAGAGAGAGTGCCAAAGCTACACAGAGAAACCCTGTGGAGGGGGGCAAATTGATGATTGAATGAATCTTAGAGCAGATTAGACATAAAAATAGTGTTAACCTTGGGAGCTGGAGAGATGGCTCAGTGGTTAAGAGCATTGGCTGGCCTTCCAGAGGTTCGATTCCCAGAAACAACATGATGGCTGATTGTGATGAGATCTGGTGCCCTCTTCTGGCCTGCAGGGTTACATGCTGACAGAACCTATGTATTTAATAAATAAATCTTAAAAAAAAAAAAAAAAAAAAAAACAACAAAAAGAGAAAATAGTGACATCCCTGTGAATTAGACAGTATTATCATTTGGCAGATAAAGGACCCTCTGCAGACTGTTAGTGAGTCTTGAGAGATCACACAGTACATGACAAACTAGAGCTTGAGTTTCATCTGATTTTGGCCAGATATGGTGGCGCACACCTTTAATGCCAGCACTCCAGAGGCAGAGGCAGGTGGATCTCTGAGTCTGAGGCCAACTTGGTCTGCACGGAGAGTTCCAGGCCAACCAGAACTGCAGTGATACCTGTCTCAAAACCAGAACAACACAACAGAGTTCTTGCTCTTAACCCTTATCCCATACTTAGTACTTACATGTTTCATTCATGTGTTACTGATGTGTTGAAGCCATCTGAGTTCACTTTATAGAAATTTGGTTTTGTTGTAAATATTTTACTAATATAAGATGTAATTTTTGAATTTTTCTTGAGGGTTTTGCTTTTTTCCCCCCTTGGTTGATTGGGATAGGATACTGCGGTGCAGACATTAAGTCAATATGTGCTGAGGCTGCTTTGTGTGCCCTGCGTCGACGGTACCCACAGATCTACACCACCAGTGAGAAGCTGCAGTTGGATCTCTCTTCAATTAATATCTCCGCTAAGGATTTTGAGACTGCTATGCAGAAGATAATACCAGCTTCCCAGAGAGCTGTGGTATCACCTGGACAGGCACTGTCTGCCATTGTGAAACCACTCCTGCAAAATACTCTTCATATGATCTTAGAAGCCTTACAGAAAGTATTTCCACATGTGGAAGTTGGAACAAGCAAAACTTTAAATTCAGGTATAAAACTTGATTAACCATTGAAAGAAAGAAAGTATGACAAAGAAAAATTACTAATGGGCAGGTTTTATTATTATTTTGTAGATGTTTCTTGCCCTTTGCTAGAAAGTGATTTGGCATACAGTGATGATGATATACCATCGATGTATGAAAATGGACTTTCTCAAAAACCCTTTAATCAGGCAAAAGAAAATTTAAATTTCCTTCATTTAAATAGGTATGTTTTCCTTGCAAATGAATGTTTTGTTGTGTAAATTCCATAAAAAAATAAAGTGAAATTTGTTTGACAAGGTAAAAGATGCTAGCCAATCAGCTTTTTACTTAGAATAGCAGGGCTGGCAAGAGGGCTCAGTTGGTTAAGTGCTTGCATTGTAAACATGAACACCTAGTGCTGAGAGTGGTGGTGTACCCATGTTATCCCGGTACTGGGAAGCCAGGAGCCACCCAGGCTAACCTAATTGGTGAGCTCCAGACCAGTAAGACCCAGTCTCAGTGGAGGTGATTAGTACTCCAAGGGCGACACCTATGCCACACACAAAGAATATAAAAGTTTGGGTATGAAGAGATGGCTCAGTGGTGAAGAACACTGACTGCTCTTCCAGAGGACCTGGGTTTATTTCCCAACACCCACATGGCAGCGCACACCCATCTGTAACTCTGGTTCCAGAGGGCACAGCTTCTGGCCTCCACAGGCACTGCACGCAGGTGCTACAAACATGCATTCAGCACTCAAGCACATAAGTTTTTAAAGATTTTATTTATTTATTTATTTATTATGTATACAACATCCTGCTTCCATGTATATCTGCACACCAGAAGAGGGCACCAGATCTCATTCAAGGTGGTTGTGAGCCACCATGTGGATGCTGGGAATTGAACTCAGGACCTCTGGAAGAGCAGTTGGTGCTCTTAACTGCTGAGCCATCTCTCCAGCCCAAATTTTATTTTATTTTATTTTATTTTTTAGTAACAAGTTTTGGCCAGCTGTGATGGCACTCCTTTAATCCCACATTTGGGAGATTGGGGCAGGTGGATCTCTTATGAGTTTGAGGCCAGCCTACTCTGCATTGAGTTCCAGGACAGCCAGAGCTACGTAGTGAAACCCTGTCTTAAAAAAGAAGAAAAAAAATTCAAAATGTTGTTGCAGCTGTCATTATGATGTAAAAGTTTTCTTAAATCTGGGACAATCATTGTGAGAAACTCTGCCATGTTATAATTGGCTAGTCAAATGGGCAAGGTTTCTGAAGATTTAGAATTGGCAATTTAAGGGAAACATTTTAATTTTTCCCCAAAATACAGCTTATTAATTTTTTTTCAGAAATGCCTGTTACCAACCTATGTCTTTTCGACCAAGATTACTAATAGTGGGAGAACCAGGATTTGGACAGAGCTCTCACTTGGCACCAGCTGTCATCCATGCTTTGGAAAAGTTTACCGTGTATACATTAGACATTCCTGTTCTTTTTGGCATCAGTACTACATCTCCTGAAGAGACATGTTCCCAGGTAAGTTGTTTTCCGGTCATTCAGAAACCAGTTTAGAGTTGACTCGGTTTTTTTGAATTTGAACTTGAAAAGAAAATCTGACTTAAAGCTTACAAAATAGAAGTGTATAATTGCTTAGTTATTAAATAGTGTACGTTTTCTCACATCTGCCACGTAACACCTGTATAACCTTGTTATTAGATCTCTCTACTTCATTTTTTCCTGTTTGCAAGGTATGAGATAATAAATTTGGCTGTTGTGAGAATTGAAGTTCTTAAGACAATGACTAACTTAGTTTTCAAATGTTCTGTTGTTTCTGTTATGTTTAGATTTAATTGGTGAATATAAAACTTATATTTGTATACTTGCTTAGCCTTGGTTATGCAGCAGAATAGTCTTGTGGTTTTCTTGGCATGCTTTCTAGTTGCTTGAATAAATTGGTTCTGCCCAAGTGAAGCTTTTAATTGAACCTTTGGGGGTGGGGGCTTGGTTTTTCAAGACAGGGTTTCTCTGTGGCTTTGGAGCCTATCCTGGCACTCACTCTTGTAGACCAGGCTAGTCTCGAACTCACATAGATCCTCCTGCCTCTGCTTCCCGAGTGCTGGGCTTAAAGGCGTGCGCCACCACTATTAAACACTTTAAAAGAGTTGTGAGGTTTTTTTTTGAAAGAAGCATTTAAGAAATTTGAAGGTTTTATGTGAAAAATCTGGGAAGTTATGGCACTAGTATCACTAATGTGCTTACTTTGTAATTTATTTTTTTATTAGATGATTCGTGAAGCTAAGAGGACAGCACCCAGCATAGTCTATGTCGCACATATCCACTTGTGGTGGGAAATAGTTGGACCAACACTCAAAGCCACATTTATGACATTATTACAAAATATACCTTCATTTGCTCCAGTTTTACTGCTTGCAACTTCTGACAAACCATATTCAGCCTTGCCTGAGGAGGTAATTTATGGGGAGATTTGCTGGTCTTTTTTTTATGCCAGAATAAAAACCCTACAAAATTTCAAGTGCTGCTGAAGTAAACAATAGAAATAGTTCTTTATCAGATACACCATCCTTAGCTGTTTGGATTGTGCTCACTGTTTACAGTGGGCATATCTGGTAAGGGCATACATATTTTTTCTGTTACAGAAATGGTGTTGCATAGCCAACTGGTCTACTATATTTACCTTTCAATTTGTTTTGTTTTCCAAGATGGTTTCTCCGCATAGTCCTGGCTGGCCTGGAACTCTCTCTGTAGACCAGGCCAGCCTGCACCTCACAGATTCACCTGCCTCTGCCTTCCAAGGTTCAGATTAAAGGCATGTACCTCGATTACTGCAGTGCCTTCTGTGTATCTTCTGAATTAATCAATATTTAATGTCTATGTCTTCTTCCTTTGTGACTTGCATGCTCTTTTCATTATCTTATGACGAGTTGTAACCTATAAGTCTAAATCCCTGTAATAGGTATTTTGATTGTTTCTGTCTTTTTTTTGAGACAGTGTCTCCCTTTGTAGTCCTGGCTGTCGTGGAACTCACTATGTAGACCAGGCTGGTTTTGAACTTAGAATCTGCCTGTTTCTCCTGCCTCTTGGTGAGAAGCATTAACGATAATGAGATTATGCCAGGCAGTAGTGGAGCACACCTTTAATCTCAGCGCAGTGCTGGGGAGGCAGAAGCAAGTGTATCTCTGAGTTCAAGGCCAGCCTGGTCTACAGAACAAGTTCCTGGACTGTTATATAGAGAAACCTTATGTTGGAAAACCAGAATTTAAAAACAAAAATAAATAAGATAGGAGATTATACTTTTGGCAATAAATATGAATTTGGGTTTTTTGGGGGGGGCGGTACCAAGCATTAATAGAGTGCCTAGTATATGCTAACCACAGTCTCTACCGCTGAGCTATAGTTCCAGCAAAAAAAGATTTTTACTATTATTCTTTGAAAGTTCATATATTTATACAATGTGTATCGATCATATCATCTATATTACCACCTGCCTCATCTACCTCTCAGTTTCATGACTTAAAAAATGTGTTAATAACCCTCTGAGTCTAACTGCTGCTCCTCATGTGTGTGTGGGTTTGTGACCATCCACCAGGTCCTGAGCAGCCTGTCAGTGTCCATTTTCTCAGAAGATGACGCTCCCTCAACTGCCAATAACTTATCCCTTAGAAGGGCCAATCTCCCCTATTCATTCATGCTGGAATGTTTTTGTTTCTTCGTTTTTCAAGACAGGGTTTCTCTGTGTAACAGCCCTAACTGTAACTCACTCTGTAGTCCAGACTGGCCTCAAACTCATAGCGATCCGCCTGAGTGCTGGGATGAATCTTGAATTCTAAAGATGATCTGATGTTTAGTTACTAATCTATCGTACACGTGTCTATGCGTAGTTCTCTATGTATGCGTACCTTGCCTGTCTGTGTGCCACATGTGTGGAGAAGAGGGCATTGATCCCCTGGAACTGGAGTTACACGTGGCTGTAGCTGCCATGGGGGTCCTGGGATCAGACATGGGTCCTCAGGAGGAGCTGCAAGTGTTGTTCCCCACTCCAACATCTCCTGGGCCTCTATACTCTCAAGACTTTAATTTATTTTTTATTGGAAATATGTGTTTAACATACTGTTGGATTAAGTACAGTAATGTACATTGTGTTTGCGTTTATGTGTATTCTGTATATGTTACACTTATATATTTATATATATATATACATATACATATTCTTTTTAAGGTACAAGAATTGTTTGCCCATGATTATGGAGAGATTTTTAATGTCCAGTTACCAGGTAAAGAAGAACGGACCAAATTTTTTGAAGACTTAATTTTAAAACAAGCTGCAAAGCCTCCTGTGTCAAAAAAGAAAGCAGGTTAGTTGTCTCAGTTAATAGAGAATAATTTTAAGAAAATGGAACTAAATAACAGCTAATATAATTGATATCTACCTGATAGCACAAACTCAAACCCTCAGTTATGAGGTGACATGTTTACTATTAAAATACTTCTGCTTCCTGCTAAAATGTTGCTAAGGCTCGTAAGGTATTTTGTAGAATAGCCCTAGCCTCTTGTTCCAGGCTCATTTTTTAGAACTATGTTTTCACTTTTCAAGATCTATTTTTAATTGTGTGGAGGTTTGTACAAGTGAGTGCTGGTGCCAGTGAAGGCCAGAATAGGTGGTGAGCTGCCTAATTTAAGTTCTGAGAACTGAGTTCAGGTCCTCTGTAAGATCAGAATGTGGTCTTAACCACTGTGTCACCTCTCCAGCTCTGGTACAGTGTTCTTACCTATCCTACCTCTTTCTGTTAAAAACCAAATTGTCTTTAAAATACACACAGCATCACAGTTTCACTTTTGGTTCTTTTGGGGGGGTTGGTTTCAAGACAGGGTTTCTCTGGCTTTGGAGGTTGTCCTGGAACTAGCTCTTGTAGACCAAGCTGGTCTCTAACTCACAAAGATCTTCCTGCCTTTGCCTCCTGAATGCTAGGATTAAAGGTGTGTGCCACCACCACTCAGCTTAAATGACTTCTCATCTGTTTGTTGTGTGTGTGCATGCTCAGGTCACAGGGTTTGGCGGCAGGCACCTTTACCCACTGAGTCACCTCCAGTCCCTTTCTCACGTTTTCTCTTAACCCTGAGTATTCATTGCCTTAAAGGAACTTAAAATTTGCTATATTTGGAGCATCACTTTTTTTTTTTTTCATTAGGCCACAAAGAAAAATCTTTTCCCAGTTAAAATATTCTTGTTTTAAGAATAATGGTATTTTCAAAGTTTGCAAATTGCAAGTTATTTCTGGGATGTGTGTAGTGATAGAGATTATGGCAGTATTTTTCTAAATTCTTGGTTTCCTTTCAATTGTAAAGAAAATAACCCCCCAAGCCTTATTCTGTTTCTTTGGGTCATTTGTTGCCCTCCATATGTGGAGGGCATTAACTAAAACCCCCATCCATGTGAAGTTTTGCAGGCCCTGGAGGTTCTTCCAGTAGCACCACCACCTGAACCAAGACCGCTGACAGCAGAGGAAGTCAGACAGCTGGAGGAACAAGAAGAAGATACATTTAGAGAACTCAGGATTTTCTTAAGAAATGTCACACATAGGCTTGCTATTGATAAGCGGTTCCGAGTCTTCACCAAGCCTGTTGACCCTGTTGAGGTATTACTGATCTCCTCTTTGGATGAAATATGTTCAAGCCATAATGACAGAAAAGCAGAACGTTTGAATAGTTCATGAAGGAGTCCTGCTGTACTCTGAATTTGGTTTCTCTATATGAACATGTGAACTCAGTGCCCTAAACATGTATAGATTTCAAGGGTTACCTAATATATTTCTTTTGTTGCAGTTTTTCTTTCCATCTAGACAAAAGGAATTTGAGAAAGTTTTAATTCCACATGGTATTACCATTATTTATAGAATCAAAATTGAGCTTAGAGGCAGGTTTTTGGTTTTTGAAACAGGGACTTACTGTGTAGTTCAGGTTGGCCTGGAACTTACCGTGTAGTCTAGGCTACATGGAACTCCTCCTGTTTTAATGTCCTAAAGGTTGGGCTTACAGGCTTGTGTCACAATATTTGCAGTCCTTTCTTAAGTCGACTTTGAAGGATGGGTGACAGTTGCATGAGGAAAGAGATAGTGGGTATTTATTAGTAGAGGATATAAGTGACAAAGAATAAGAGTAAATATAAAGCAGAGATAGATTAAAATAGAATGAAAGTATTTATATAAATGTAGTGTCCTCATACTGTTTCCTCTGTATTGCCTTTGCAGAAAAACTTAATTATTTCTGTGTATGCAGTTTATTAAGTGATTTGGTCATTTGCTTGAATTTTAGGTTCCTGATTATGTCACTGTAATAAAGCAACCAATGGACCTTTCATCTGTAATCAGTAAAATTGACTTACATAAGTATCTGACTGTGAAAGACTATCTGAGGGACATTGATCTAATCTGTAGCAATGCTTTAGAATACAATCCAGATAGAGACCCTGGAGGTGAGCACTAGTGAATTCCTGTTCAGGGGGTGGTGTGGGCAAGGGTTGGTGGTTGGTGTTACGTTAAAATACCCTGTAATTCTCACAAGAGCTTTATCCCATTCTCCAGCTGAAAGGGGGTATAGTTTAGGGAGATTACAGCTTTGCTCAGGGTCACAGTGCCAGGAAAGGATAAGGGCAGAATTTGCATGCATGTTTTTTCACTCAAATCCCCAAATATTAACCACATAATACATCTTTTAACCAGTGATCTCATCAACCTTTAATACAGTTCCTCATGTTGTGGTGAACCCCAACCATAAAATTACGTCATTGCTTCTTCATAACTGTGACTGTAATGTAAATATTTGATATGCAGGATGTCTGATAAGCAACCTCGGTGGGGTCTAATGAGACAGAGTAGCTTGTTTATGCTTTCTGAAAGTGGAAAGGTAAACACTAATAGAATGAATTTCAAAGTATTCGCCCTGTTTTAAAATTTTTTTAATGATGTATTTATTCTTATTTTATGTACATTGGTGTTTTGCCTGCATGTATACCTGTCTGAGAGTGTCAGATCCCCTGGAACTGGAGTTGCAGATACTTGTGGGTTGCCATGTAGGTTCTGGGAATTGAACCTATGCTCTTAACTGAGCCATCAAAATGTTCTTTTAGTTAAAACATACTTTTTTTTTTTTTTTTTTTTTTTTTTTTTTTTTTGAGACAGTCCTAACTGAACTCAAAGTTAGGGCAATCCTATCTCTGTCTTTCAAGTGCTGGGATTACAGGCTTGTGTTGTTACGCCTGGACACATTTTTTATTACATAACTTGCCTAATAGTAAGAGTAATATTTAAAGTGTATCCAAAAGTGGGTGTGTAGAGTTAATTGGGCTATCATTAGACCTCTAAAAAGTAGTACTTATAAATTAGAATGATTTATGTAGGGAACTATTAAAAGTTCCCTTTTGTTGTTCTTTGGGGATTTGTTTGTTTGTGACAGGGTCCTACCATGTAGCCCGTGCTGGCCTAAAACTCAGAGATCTGCCTCCCTCTGCTTCCCCAGTGTTGGGAATTAAGAATGCCAGCCTCCTGTTAATATGGTGTAGCTCAGGTTGACCTTGACCTGACTGTAGTTAAGAGTGACCATGAGCTCCTGCTCCTCCTGCTTCCCGTTTCAGTCTCTTATGCTGGCCTTAAGGTTCATTGGAAGGGTTTCTTAAAACAATTGAAAGCATACTGAGCTATATCCCTCTGCCTTTTCTGATATCTTATGGGGATCTTACTAGAGCACAGCAATAAAACGCTTTGGGTATAGTTGTTATATTGAATCAGATAGCAAATCCTTGGGTTATCACCCCAATGAAGATAAAAGTTCTAGTAAATTTACTCTTTGTATGAAGTTAGGAAATTGTAATGATTGCTATCTTTACCCAAACTAGTAAGTTCACTTTTGGGAAGATTAATAATTATATTTCCTTATTTCTCAGATCGTCTTATTAGGCATAGAGCCTGTGCTTTAAGGGACACCGCCTATGCAATAATTAAAGAAGAGCTTGATGAAGACTTTGAGCAGCTTTGTGAAGAGATCCAGGAGTCTAGGAAGAAACGAGGTAGGGACACGCCGGGCATCTGAAGATGATGCTTTAGTAAGCCTTTCATTCTTTGCATGATTCTGAGTTCTGAAATAATTTTAAAATGCTGTCTGTCTATTTATAAGGTTGTAGTTCCTCCAAATATGCACCATCTTATTACCATGTCATGCCAAAGCAGAATTCTCCTCCTGCTGGTGATAAAAGGTCAGCTCAAGAGCCCAGTGAAAAGCTGAAGGCACCGTGTCCTCCTGTGGCTTGCAGTACCCCTGGTAAGTAGTCTGCAGTAATCTTCATTTGTGGAGTTCTTCTGTCCTCTCCCCATGTCCTGTGTCTTGCACTTTGCTTTATTAACACAGTAAATTGCATCTGTTTCGATGATAGTCAAGCAACTAAGCTGTTAAATAACCAGGTCCTTCTCTTTCCCATATACGTTTTGGTGAATACAGTTAGTTGAGCAGCAGAGCCTTGGCATTGTGCTGAAGTTCTGTCTCTTTTTATCACCCAAACACTCCGCTGTCTTCCTAGTCCTATTAAACGTATTCCCGTAATAGTCTGTGTCCTCCCATTACAATTTCTGCTAAGTTTCACCTCTTCCCAAGATAAATGAAGCATGGTTTTACTGTATCCCCCTAGACAGAATCTTCAAGTTTTCTTTGTACTCTAGTTTCCTCCACTGTAAAGTGAAGGTGCCAATGGTAGCAAACCTCATCTGTTTAAAGGTGGAATTCCAATGAATTAGTATGCGTGCCATGCTTAAAAATATGGGCAGCATATCTTTACAGTATGAGGGTAGATGATTTTAACTCTTGCCTTTCCGTTATTCAGTGTATATCACATATTGTTCCTCAGCTGTTTGTTTAGTTGGTTTTTTTGAGACAGGGTTTCTCTGTGTATCCCTGACTGTCCTGGAACTTGGTTTGTAAACCAGGCTGGCCTCAAACTGTGATTCAAGGCGTGTACCCCCGCCACCTGGCCACTTCTCCATCTGTCATGGTACTTCACAGTCTATATGTTCCAATCATCTGAAAGTACTGTGGTTTGCTTGTTTGTTTAAGTACTGTGCTTTCTTGACTTCTTTACCTTTTCATCTTCTTTTCTCTTTTTTAAACTCTTCCTTAGACAGTCTTTATTTTTTCTCTTTTGTTAAATTTCTTAAAGCTCAGTTGAAGAGGAAAGTTCATAATAAGTCAAAGTGGCATGTAGGTAACAAAATAAAGCGAAGGAAACTTTCACAAGCAAAAGACAATGGCCAAACTGCTGTGAATAATCAAGTCAGGAGTAGTGATACGGAGGAAAGTCAGCCCACAAGCACAGAGCACAATGAGCTGGGAAACACGGGAGAGTCTTCCGTAGAAGAGAATGAGAAGCAGAATGTCTCCGAAAACAACCTAGACCTGAAAAATACCTCGAGTACCTCCAATATTGAGAATGAGCTTGAAGAATCTAATGAAATTACAGAGTGTACAGACTTGAGAAAAGAGAACATTGATTGCAGTGGAGATGCTTCTAGCTCCCAGGTCATAGACATTCCTGATGAAAATGAATCCAAAGGTAAGTCTCACTTAAAATCTTAAACCAGTCATCACATACCAGTTCAATGGTTTCTTGCTCTTTCAGAGCACAAGTGTTAACTAGGTAGAAAAATAACGTTATCTTTACTTGCCCTTTCAGCTGGTAGACCAAAACGTGTGTGTGTTAAAAATAAATAAAATCTTAAAAACTTCTATTAAATTAAGGAAAACCACAGCATTACAGCAAACTACTGCACAAAAGAGAATGGAAGCCAACCACTAACCCGTGTGCAAAGGGAGGGTGTGAGGAAAGAGGGAAGCGAAGATGCAGGCGCAGGCTTGTTTTCCTCCCAGCCGTATGCTTCAGAGGGGATGCAAAATGTGTTGAGTAAATGCCCAGTCCTGAAAAGACATTGTTTAAATAAGCGATACTGTAACACGGGCACCCAGTTTACTATTAACTTCTTTAGTAATCTGTATCTTCTTCATTGTTAAGAGAAAGCAGTGTCTTCCTACCAGTTTCAAGGTACTTGTCCAGAATCCCCTAAGTATTCAGTTGGAGGAATACTTGTTATGTTTTGCTTGTGGTGGGGTTTATTTTTTTACTTTGAGACAAAGTTTTACTAAGTAGCTTCAACCCTTCTAGAACTCATTATGTAACCTGGATTTTGAAGATCCATCTGCCTCTGCCTCCTGAGTACTTGGGATTAAAGGCAGGCATTACCACGCCCAGCTAAATATTTCTTACACTGTATGGCATTTTTTAACGTAAATGGCATGTCATAATCTTATAAGATTAACCCAGAATCAGTGTTTGTGTCCTAACTACATAGTCTGTTATTGATCTCGTTATTATTTGCCTTAGGCATTTTGTTTGTGAACCGAATAATAATAGCCTGATTTTTCACTTTAGAAATGTGTATTCTGCGAATGACTCGAGCTAGACGTTCCCAGGTAGAGCAGCAGCAGCTCATCAGTGTGGAGAAGGCCCTGGCGATTCTCTCTCAGCCCACACCCTCGCTTGTTGTGGACCATAGGCGCTTAAAAGTACGTCAGACTGAAATTACAGGGTTCCCTTGGCATGTTCTCTTCCTCACACAAGCGAGGAAGGATTGCAGACTAATAGTGCATTAGCTACATAGAGACTTCTCTTAGCTTCCTTGTCCTTGGGATGGAGAGCTGGGTCAGAGGTTAAGAGCTCTGGCTGCTCTAAAGACCTAGGTTCAATCCCCAGCACCCACGTGGCCTCTAGGCATCAGGCATGCACATGGAACACCTTAAATATTTAAGTAAATAGATGTCTTTAAAAAATGTCTGGCCAGGCGTTGGTGGCATATGCCTTAATCCCAGCACTCGGGAGGCAGAGGCAGGCGGATCTCTGTGAACTCGAGGCCAGCCTGGTCTCCAGAGCAAGTGCCAGGACAGGCTCCAAAGCCACACAGAGAAACCCTGTCTCAAAAAAAAAAAAAAAAAAAAACAAATGTCTGGAGGGCTGGAGAGATGACTCAGCGGTTAAGAGCACTGACTATTCTTCCAGAGGTCCTGAGTTCGATTCCCAGCAACCACATGGTGGCTCAAAACCGCCTTGAATGAGATCTGGTGCCCTCTGCTGGCAATGCAGGCAGAAGACTGTATACATAGTAAATAAATAAAATCTTTAAAAAAAAAAAATGCCTGGAGAAGTTTCTGTATACAGTTGAAATTAGCAACTTATGCTGTAGTGTTGGGGATAATGAGAGTTACCCAGAGCTAAAGCAGGTGTCATAGAATGAAGGAAATCTAAAAGAATCATTGCCAGAAGCTGCCTTATCTCAGCAGTGGCTTAGTCTGCCTACATGCTGCCTTCAGCCAAGCATTCAGAATTTTAAAAATCTTGTTGCAAGGAATTAATCTAGCACATATAAATACTTGTTTTCTTTTAGAATCTTTTGGAGACTGTTGTTAAAAAAAGTCAGGAATATAATATATTCCAACTGGAAAACTTGTATGCAGTTATCAGCCAGTGCATTTATGAGCATCGCAGGGACTATGACAAAACAGCTCTTGTTCAGGTAAAGTTTTGGCTCTGTTGTTTATTTGGGGACAGGGTCTCTCTATGTAACACTGATTGTCTGGAACTCACTTTGTAGACCAGGCTGGCCTCAAACTCAGAGAGATCTGCCTGCTTCTGCCTCCCCAGTGCTGGAGTTTAAGGTGTGCGCCACCATGCCTAGCTAACTTTAAACATTTTATGCTCCTTTTGCCATACAATATCGCCATTAAAAATGACTGAAGCCCTGAACTTGTAAAAATGTAAAGACCGACCAAGGTGCAGTGGCACACCTTTGTAATCCCAGTGTCTGGGGCAGACAGAAGGGTCAGAGTGAAAGTCATCTTCTGCTGTATAGCATGCTCAAGGACAGGTGGGCTAACTGTCAGAACCAAAGACCACAAGCTCAGTGTATCATAGGTCTGTATAGCAAGCATGGCTGCACAGTATCGATGAAGCGGAAACCTATTTTGTATATTTTACCTTAGATGTATGACTTCTTTCCCTAAGATAGTGTTTCAGGGGTGGGTATGGTGGTGGACGTCTGTAGTCCCAGATTTGGGCAGCTGAAACACAAGAGTCCCAAGTTTAGTCCCGTTTGGTGACATAGTAAGGCCCTTTCTCAGAAATAATAAAGATAGCCTGTTTGTCTTTACTTGATCTTTGTAGAAGGTCTAGAAATATTAATGTTTAAAGATATATGCTGGGGGCTACTTATGTAAAATAAAAATGTTAGCTTCCTGTCCCCATCTAGTGTATGGGGAGGGTGTGTGTGCAGTGTTTAGTCACCAGGACGGGTAGTGCAATGTGTAGAATACTGTTGTTTGCATTATTTATATAAGAGTGTACCAGTAACTTTCCAGATATTTACATGAATAATTAATATTCTTAGGGTATTTATTTTTTTAAAAAATGAAATTATATTTTAGCTTTTTTAAATATTGAAACTTAGCTATTTTTCTTTCCTGCCTTTTATATAGAAAATGGAGCAAGCAGTAGAAAACTTCAATTGTTCCAGATCATGATGTCATTGCACCAAGTATTTTTATATTCAATTCCTATTTGATTGTCTTCAGATATGTCCACATAACTGATGCAAGATAAAATGAAATCTTGCATTTTGAAGAAAAATTAAAATAGTGAAAGTATTTTAATTCCCTGGTACTTATGTACATGTGGTAAGATAACTGATAAGTCTTGGATGTTTGAGCAGAACACTGTAACAATAGTAATTGTTCAAGTTTGGCTAGATCTTACAGTTTTGGTAATTAATAATTTATTAATTATTTTTTGTTGTTTTAGCTTAAGCACTTTTAATTTAACACTTCCTAGTAGGTTATTGTGTCAGACTAGAGTTACGTCTGTTGTATGTTTGCCATCTCTTTGTGTTTGTTTTCCTTTAATGCCTTTCTTCCAACTGCCATAATTCAAGTTGTGATTTGCAAGGGGGCCTCAGAGACAATTCTGTACTTACTATAAAAATTAATGTTTTTAGATAAACATTTTTATAATTCTAATTTGGGTTAATAAAGCTTTAAAATTTTATTGTTTAATTTGTAATTATATATACAACAAATGGATTAGTGACTAGTTTTTGTATTTCACAACTGTTTATCTTTCTACCATTGTATCTAGGTTATATTCTATAAATACTTTTTATATGCATATATGACTATAAATGCAAATTTTGTATTACTGATACCAAAAGTACATTTCTTTCTTAAAATTGAAACCATTTGTTTCTATTCGCTATCCGGTGAGACATTAAAGCCTTTACTTGCAGAACAGCATCAGTTAGAAAGTTTGTTTGAGACAGAGGCAG
Source organism: Cricetulus griseus (assembly GCF_003668045.3). Lineage (NCBI taxonomy): Eukaryota > Metazoa > Chordata > Mammalia > Rodentia > Cricetidae > Cricetulus > Cricetulus griseus. Next base: position 29,540,340 of record NC_048603.1, read on the forward strand.
GTGGATCTCTGTGAATTTGAGGCCAGCCTGGTCTACAGAGTGAGTGCCAGGACAGCCAGGGCTGTTACACATAGAGAAACTGTCTGGAAAAAACAAAAACAAAAACAAAAAAAAAAAAAATAGAAAAAATGCTAACTACAGTGAAAGGCTGTGGTTTATTGGTGATGGTAAAGTAAGGATAGAACCCCGGGCCCAGTGTACACTGAGCACATGCCTAGCTCGAGAGTTTAGATTTAGTATAGTTTTATTATGTGAATATTTAAAAGATTTCTAAGATTCAATAATACAGATACCTTAATTAGTGGATGCTGCCTTACATACCTATTAAAAATGCCAAATACCAATAACACTTGAACTTGTGCACATTGCTAAAGATGACACTGTACGAGTTGAGTGTGGCTGTGTACATCCGTGATCTCAGCCCTGGAGGCAGAGACACAAAGATCAGGAGTTCAGGGTCATTTGTTAGCTACACAGTGAGTTTGAGGCCAGCCTGGCTACTTGAGACTGTCTCAAAAAAAAAAAAAAAACAAAACAAAAAACAAAAAACAAACCAAAAAGGGGGGGGGGTGATGTTTAATAGTTTTTATTGAAGTTTATTATAATTTATTCCAGATGTATCCTTTCATTGTGCATCTTGTATAATAAATTTTAAAGTTGGAACATTAATTTGTTTTTAGTTTTACTTTAGAGAAACATTGTGTAAGTGTGTATTCATCATAGCACACATGTGGAGGTCAGGACAGCTCTGGAATCTGTCTTTCCTTCCCCTCTGCAGGGCTTCAGGGGGCACACTAGGCTCTTAGGCCTGTGGTAAGTGCCTTTACCTTCTGGGCCATCTTACTGCCCCCTCTTCAGCTTTTAAAATCTGAATAGAGAGAGGACAGCGAAGCACCATGGTTCTTACTTACATAATCCCAGCCCATAAGGGCTAAAGGCAGGAGGATCGCCTCGTGTTCAAGGTCAACCTGGTCTTCAATAGTTTGGGACAGCAAAGGCAACACAGGCATCAAATGGATGTGTGGACGGACGGACGGACAGATGAGTAACTCAGTGTAGAAGAAATGCAGGTGTTCTTTCATATACTAGTGTGTACGTTAAAATGCTGGGGGCTTGCCGGATGCAGCGGCTGGGGGCAGGAGGGTCACTTAAAGTGTAGTTTCAGACCAGACTAATTACCCTTGACATTCAAATATTTATGTGGTTGCATCCATTTAGAGACTAGAACCCACTTTCTGTGGCATTAAAGTTTGGAAGTGGTAAGTCTGCATCCTAAGCACACTTCAAAACCTGTTAAAAATCCCAGGTAGATTGTTAACTTTTTTTTCTTGCTGAAAAGGTACCAGCTGTTATTTAGAGCAATTACAGAAAAGCAAGTTAATTCGTTCAGATTTAAAAGGAAGAAAAAAATACCTAGTTACAGCTTACATAATCTCATTTAGGAAATCAAATTCAGAAGACACTGGTAGAGCCATTGAGTGAATTAGTCACTATAAGCAATGGTAAAAACTGGCTGTTTTGTATACACTAGTAAGTAATCCAAAAGGCAGTTCATTCAGTTCCATCATTTCCCAGGACAAAATAGCAGAGAATGAAAAAGGTAAAGATTTATTCTGGCTCACCATTTTGAATGCTGTTAAGCAATGCTTAGTTGGCTCTATTGTTTTAAGGCCTATAGGAAAGCTGCTCACCCTACTCAGTCATGAAGTGAAGCAAAAGAGCCTCAGATAGTGGTGTCCGGTTTTGAGATGGGCCACGGACCTGAAAGCACTGTTCTGAGGAAGATGCCTGAGAAAGGGCAGACCAATCAGAGAGAGGAATGACAGTGACAAAGGCTGCTGGTTTCATGTCTCACTTGAATGCTGGGGACATCTGGACTTTTCTGTTCACAGGGTGGCATCAGTGAGTAGTCTGTGTTACAGTCTTTGTCCAAAAGAAAACCCTTAAGACCTGGACACCAGGGAAGTCCAGCAACCACTGGGTCACTGGGAAGTGTGTTTTGAGTACCCATGCCCTGAGAACAGTTCTTGCCTTCTCTGCACGGCCTGCCATTGGACCTTTGCAAAATCTAGTTTTGATTCTGTTTCTGTGCTTTTCCATTGTGTTGATCTACTTGACGGTTATATCACTATGTTGATTGCCGAAGGTTTGTAATTGAAAGCTACGGTATTTTACTGGTGAAACGTGCATGCATGCGTGCCTGCGTGTGTGTGTGTGTGTGTGTGTGTGTGTGTGTGTGTGTGTGTGTGTGTGTGTGTGTGTGTGTGATATATTGATCATTCTGTAGCCTTTAGATTGATTTCCCTAAGAATTTTAAGCTCAGCTCAGCATATCAAATTTCTTTTCCCCCAGAAAGACCTGCTAAGAATATACATAAAGTGCTTGCCAGAAAAACATGAGTGAGGACTTAGGTTTGAGCAGTTGATTTTTAACATAGTATTTTGTCATAGCCACACAATCGAAGCTAGAACACCCCTGCTTCCTGCCCCAGCCCCTGGCCACTGCTATCTTACATGAATTTTTACTACTGTACCCACTATAATTGAAAGCAATGGCATATTTCACTTTAGAGTGGTGTCCTAAGGGCTGATTCGTATTACAACCTGTCAGAATTCCCTCCTTTGAAAGGAGTAATATTCTTCTATGTAGCACATTTGCTGATCCTTTCATACTGATTGTACCCCAAGGGTTCACGTTCTGGAAGCTTGGCCCCTAATGGACAGGGATGGTATTGAGAGGTGTTGGGCTTTTCAGGAGTGAAAATAATTAGGTCTCGGAGGCCTGTTTCAAGAGTGGCTTAAGGGGCCGGAGAGATGGGTCAGCGGTTAAGAGCACTGACTGTTCTTCCAGAGGTCCTGAGTTCAATTCCCGGCAACCACATGGTGGCTCACAACCACCTTGAATGAGATCTGGTGCCCTCTGCTGGTGTGCAGGCAGAAGACTGTATACGTAATAAATAAAATCTTTAAAAAAAAAAAAAAAAAAAGAGTGGCTGAAATCTTGCCAAACTAAGGAGTTACCAGGACAGGTTGCCATTGAAGCCACATCCACAAGCCACTCTTCTCAAATCCCCACCAGTGCTGTTGGCTGCCGGCTGCCATGCCGACACAGCTGCCTGCACTTGGGACTTTTTGGTTTTTCAAGACAGGGTTTCTCTGTGTAGCTTTGGAGGCTGTCCTGGCACTCTCTCTGGAAACCAGGCAGGCCTCGAACTCGCAGAGATCCGCCTGCCTCTGCCTCCCGAGTGCTGGGATTAAAGGTGTGCGCCACCGACACCCGGCTTACACTTGGGACTTTTTAGCCTCCAAAGCTGTGAGCGGAAAATAAACATCTTCTCTATGAAATACCAGTTTCCGATAATTTTGTCTCTCTTACATTAGTAACATTGCTTATTTATTGTACGTGTGTGGACACTGCCACTGTGTGTGTGTGGTGATCAGGGGACAACTTGAAAGGTGTTGGTGGCACACGCCTTCAGTCCCAGCACTCAGGAGGCAGAGGCAGGTGCATCGCTGAGTTCAAGGCCAGCCTGGCCTGCAGAGCGAGTGCCAGGACAGCCAGGGTTACACAGAGAAACCCTGTCTTGAAAGGAAAAAAAAAAAAGTTCGTGTTATTCTTCGATGTGAGTCCTGTGGATTGAATTCAGACTGTTAGGGTTACCAGCAAGTGACTATGCTCTAAGCCATCTCACTGGCCCAAGTGTCAGTTTTATTAACGCAACACACAGCTAAAGCTCATGCATAAATACCTGGGTTACCTCTACATTTTTGTGTAAGTCGTGTCCAATGAACGGGGGAATAGGCATCTCTAAGATTCAGTTTTGCACGTATACCCACAACTGCCACAACCGCCGCTGTCTGAGGAGCCACCATGCTGTTCTCAGCGGTCATACCATTTTACATTCTCAAGATGCACATGATCCCCAAACAAACAACCCAGTTGCAGTTTCTGTCTCAAGTGGTGTCTTAACCTGGGTTCCTTTGTGAGGTTAATTACTGTATTAGTGTATTAGCATGGGATTTCCAGTGGTGAGCATTTAGATGTGTGTGTGTGTGTGTGTGTGTGTGTGTGTGTGTGTGTGCGCGTGTGTGTGTGTGCGCGTGTGTGTGCGCGCGCGCTCGTGAGTTGCTAGCTGCCACCCCTAAGCTCAGAAGAGCAAAAACAGAGTCATTGCTGAAACTGTAAGAGCAGAAAGCTGCCACTGTGACCCGGCTGCCCTCACACAATCAGTAGCCATCAGATAGGGGGTTTGACCAGTGCACAGAAAGCACAGAGGGAATGAGAATAAAAACCCCGACTTTGCTCTGTGCCCTCTTGGTGCTTCCCAGTAGCTCACCCAGAAGAAAATAATTCTATCTGTAATAAATAATAAGACAAGATGCGGGTTGGAGAGATGACTCAGCAGTTAAGAGCACTGACTGCTCTTCCAGAGGTCCTGAGTTCAATTCCCAGCAACCACATGGTGGCTCACAACCATCCGTTATGAGATCTGGTGCCCTCTTCTGGTGTGCAGATGTGCATGGAAGCAGAATGTTGTATACGTAATAAATAAACAAAATCTTTAAAAAAAAAAATATGACAAGATGCACAGCTCCTCTGTGAGGACTTGTCAGACTTTTAACCGCCCATGGAAAGGGGTCAAGTATCTCTCACTGGTGCTCCACTGGTCCCATTGTCAGTAATTCTGTATTGTCTGTCTGTCTTCTGAGGCATAATTTCTATTTATTTTCCAACTGTACCTTGCCCCATCACAGAGCATTGTAACCATTGCCTCCAAAATTATATACTCCTCGAAGACCGTGAACAGTAAGTGTTGGTTAACTGAATTAATACTGACATCGTACTAGCAGAATATTGCAGGAGTTTTGATTGGAAATAATGATGGTAAAAGGACCTCGATCTGTAGACCAGGCTGGCCTCGAACTCTCGGATCTTCCTGCCTCTGCTTCCCGAGTGCTGGGACTAAAGGTGTGCGCCACCACTGCCCAGCTTTAAGCTCATCTTAAAGTGAGTGTCCGGATGGGAGGTACGTCTTAAGACGAGAAAGGAGGTAGAATGGGTTTCTCATTAGTTTCTCTGAAGAAGGATTGCCCACTTTGGGACAGGCGTGCTACAAGATTCAAAGAAAGCTAGAGTTAAGTTTGTTTTAGCGCGTGTGTGAGTATATTTGAGTGTCCCTAGAAGCCGCACCTTGGGAGCTGCAGGTGTTGGTGAGCTACCCAGCGCGGGTGCTGGGATTCAAACCCCATCAATGAGCAGCAGGTCCTTTGAACTGCTGAGCCGCTCCCCCCCACACACACACACACAGCACCAGGAGAGTGGTTTTGATTTTCCTGTTGCTGTTGGTACTTTTAGGAAGAAAGCACCGTGACTGGAAAGGGCAGGGCAGGTCTCAAAGTCCCAGGCTGCTCCTGCTTCTTCTCTTCCTCCTCCTTAGCCCCTTTTTTCCTCCTCCTCCTCCTCCTCCTTTGATCTGCTGTTTTTATCTTATGTGCATAGGTGGCTTTGCCTGCATGTCTGTCTGTCTGTACAGCAAGTACACACCATGCCCCTGGAGGCCAGAAGCGGTGGTTGGATACGGCTATGGGAAACTAACTGAGCCTGGCCTACAAAACAGCAAGTCTCTTGACCACTGAGCCATTTCTCTCCTCTCTCCCACGCTCCATGCCGCTTGGCTTTTTGTACTGTGTCGTTTAGCTTCCCTGCACACCACCCAACCTGTGGATTTCTTCAAAAACATTTTCTGCCTCCCACCCGTTGGCACTACATTCATTACAACTTACTGCAATCCTCCTGTCTCTGCCCCCCAAGTGTTGCAACTGACGGCATTTGGAGTCCCTAGCTGGCTCAGGTCATAGGTCCTTTAAGGGCACCAGCCTAGTTTGGTTTGGTTTGGTTTGGTTTGGGGTTATAGAGCCAATATCTACCATAACAGGTCCTTAGTGGACACTAAGAAGTGTCAGGTAAGGAGAGGGTTACAAATGAGGACAGGAAAGTAGGGGGTCAGTAGAAAATGAAAGCCATGGGGCAAGGGCGCTCAGATCTCGGAGAAGTAGAGCTGGCAATCCAGTAAGATGGCTCAGCAGTTAAGGGAACCTGCCATCGGGCCTGTGAGCTGAACCTGAGGCCCTGAGTTCAAGCCCCTGAACCCACAAAGTGAAGGAGAGACCCCATTGTGACTTGATATCTTCCGACCTCCCCATGTACACCTCAGCATGCCTGTGTGCACAGACACACAGTGTGCACACACACCACACACAGATATACACACCCCACACATACATACCACACAGACACATGCACACACCACACACACACATACACACCCCACACATACACAAACATAGACATCCCACACATACATACTATACACACATAAACACACCCCCCACACACAGGCACACACACACCACATACACACAAACATACCCCACACCTCACACATAACACACACACACATATATATATACCACACACACACACACATAAACACACCCCACACACACATGCACACATACGCATCACACATAAACATACACACCAGATGCACAAACATACACACACCTACATATATACACACCCCACCCCTCACACACACACAAATGTGAAATGGATTAAAAGGCAGAGGAGGGGCTGACAGGATGGTTCAGCAGTTAAGAGTTCAGTTCCCAGTGTCCACTTGGTGGCTCACAACCAACCATAATTCCACGTCCAGGGAAAATCTCTCTCTCTCTCTCTCTCTCTCTCTCTCTCTCTCTCTCTCTCTCTCTCTCTCTCTCTCTCTCTCCCTCTCATCTCCAAGAGTACCAGGCATGCCTGTGATGCACATTCATACATGCAAGGCAAAAGGCAAAACACAAAACACTCATACACAGAAAATAAAAATTCTAAAATAGTGTCTTTAAAGCAGAGGGGGACCTACGTAGCGGTCTTTCAGAAACACACCAGATCGTTTTTTTAGTACACTCCCAGAAACTGCTCTACTAAACTGGCTATTCTAAGGCTGTGAGCTTTGCTTATTTTTGTTTGCATAGTAAGCATCCTCATGAAGTTGAAACCCAACCAATTAATCCTATTGTGTAAGCTTTACATTGTCATTCTGCAAAATGGCTGCAGAAAGGGCTGGAAGGTTTGAGGCGGTTCCCCCCCCCCTCGCTCTGAGAACAAGAGCAAAATACAGGAATTCTAAATTTATGCATAGATGGTGATGAAGGCAGACAGCAGCCACCAGCTTACTTGCTGGGTTAGAAACAGATGGGTTTTATTTGGTTTGCGATTCTTAGGTTGCAAGGTAACGGAAATTCTCCCGTGCTAACTTTAGCCAAAAGGCCTGTCTTTGAGAGGATGGCTGGAAAAACCAAAGGGCAGTGGAAGAGAACCACGGCTCCTCCAAGTCATCAGCAGTTCTTAAAATAGTTGTTAGGCTGACTGGAGAGATGGCTCAGTGGTTAAGGGCACTGGCAACACACGGTGGCTCACAGCCATCTGGAATGAGATCTGGTGCCCTCTTCTGGCCTGCAGGCAGACATGCAGGCAGACCACTGTCTACATAATAAATATTTATGTAATATCTATTATGTATAACAATATTTTTATTATTTTGTATTTAGATAATATTTATTATGTATAACAATATTATGCATTTATATATTTAGATAATATTTAGTATGTATAATATTTATTATGCATTTATATATTTAGATAATATTTAGCATGCATAATATTTATTATGTATTTATATATTTATATAGTTAGTGTGCATAACAATATGCATTTATATATTTATTTATGTGATGTTATGTATAATGATATTTATTGTGTATTTGTATATTTATCTATATAATATTTAGTATGTATAACAATATTTATTTATTATGTAGACAGCGTTCTGCCTGCCTGTGTGCCTATATGCCAGAAGAGGGCACCAGATCTCATTCCAGATGGTTGTGAGTCACCATGACGGTTGCTGGGAATTGAACTCAGGACCTTTGGAAGAGCAGGTAGTGCTCTTAACTATTGAGCCATCTCTCCAGCCCCAAATAAATAAACCTTTAAAAAAAATAACATAAAAGAAAATAAAATAGTTGTCATGAGTGTGACTCAACAAAGCCTAGTCACAACAAAGGCTTGGTGAGTTTCTGTTGTAAATTGAAAGGCCTACGTGCCTCAGGGCTCAGCTTGTAAGAGGGTGAGCTTAGCGTAAATGGATCCTTGGGTTCGGCACCCAGTTTTGTATGAACCTGTCATAGTGGCACACCTATAATCCCAGCATTGGGAGGAAGGAACAGGATTAGGATTGCAAAGCCATCCTGTGAGTCCTGAGGTCAGCCGTAATACGTGAGATGCTGTCTCAATCACTCAATAGCTCTCCCACGCCACCCTCAAAATGCACACGTCTGCTTCTCTGTGGAGGGGCCAATGTTGCATGATTCAGTCTGTGTGGAGCTCAGATTGTAAGAGTGTGTGAGCCCAGAAGCCAGCCCAGGTTTTCTGTCACAGATAACAAAGCCACACTTCACCGACACAGTCTCCAATGTGCATTTGTGTCAGTTCTGAAAAACACACAGTGAAGTCTTCCCTCATCTGTGGTCTACACCCCATCTCTCGATCCTCACAAAAGGTCTCCCGAGGACTAGTGGGTAGGTTCTAGTACCACCTTGCAAATAGGAAACAGGCTTAGCTTACGTCATTTAGGCATTGCTCCACGAAAGAGGAAGAAGCAGGGCTCAAACCTGTGTGACTTGAGACCCAAATTCTTTCTCTTCCTCTCCTTCTTCTTTTTCCTTTTTCTTTTAAAAATTGTCTTGTGCCGGATAGTGGTGGCACACACCTTTAATCCCAGCACTTGGGAGGCAGAGGCAAGAGATTCTCTGTGAGTTCAAGGCCAGCCTGGTCTCCAGAGCGAGTGCCAGGACAGGCTCCAAAGCTACACAGAGAAACCCTGTCTGGAAAAACCACAAAAAGAAAAGAAAAGAAAGTCGTATGTATGGGTGTTTTGCCTGCACACATATCTGTATACCACTTGTGTGCAGTGTCCCCACAGAGGCCAGAAAAAGGTGTCAGATACCCTGGAAGAGGAGTTACAGATGGCTGAGAGCCACACTGTGGGTGCTGACTGTAGCTCCAGCACTAAAGAGAGAGACAGAGAAAAAGAAAGAGAGGGAGGGAGGGAGGAGGGAGGGAGGGAGGGAGGAAGGGAGAAAGAGAGAGGGAGGGAGGGAGGGAGGGAGGGAGGGAGGGAGGGAGGGAGGGAGGGAGGGAGAGAGAAAGAGAGAGAGAGGTGTTTGTTTTGTTTTGTAGCCTTGCTGGGGTTTGAACATTCTAAGTAAGCGTTCTACCGCCAAACCACATCATCCCCAGCAAACCCACCGTGTGGATTGTTGCCCCACTACGCACGCGCACGCCTTCGCCCTTTGGCTTCTGCATTCCAGGACAGGTCAGCAGCAGCCTCAAGCACTGGGAACCTGCCACCTGAGGTAGGCTGGCTGGGTGACAGGAGCCCGCACACTGCAAATCCACACCGGAGAGAAAGAGAAGCCTTTCCTCTCCCTTTGGATAGGTCTGAGATATCCTCTTCACCGGAGCGTCTCCAAGTTCAAACCCCACTGGAAGCTGTTGCTTTGGTTGAGCCCCATTTCCTCTTCCTGTGTCACCTCCCTCTTTAGAAGGCCTGTATGGTGTCACCTGCCAAAGAAACCTCTTGCTTTTCCAATTCTTTGCTTAGGGCTGTTTTAGGAAGAGCCTGGCCCCGGCCTTTCCATTTATAGAAGTTGAAAGATACAAAATACCTAATAAGAGCTACAATTTTTGTTTATATACTTTAGTTCTTGGTGTGTTTGCTACCTTTGTGTCTCGATGACCAAAATACCTCACAGAAACAGCTTAGGAAAGATTTATGTTGACTGGCGTTTCAAAGGGTCCAATGCAGACGTGGTTGCAGGGGTCCTGGGCCTTTGAGTGGATTCATATCACAGCAAGCAGAAGTGCAGAAACAGATGGAAGCAGATGCAGAAATCCACAGCTAACCAATGGGCCAAGCTCCTGGAGTACCGTCAGAATGAGGGAGGAGCGGAAAATATGAACAAAGGAGTCAAGACCATGCTGGGGAAACCCACAGAATCAGCTGACCCGAGCTAGTGAGAGGTCACTGACTCAGGTCTGACAAATGGGGAAACTGCATGAGACCAAACTAGACTCCCTTAATATAGCTGACAGTGGTGTGGCTGGGACAATATATGAGGCCACTGGCAGTGGGTCCAGATCTGACTCTAAAGCACAAACTGACTTAGTGGAGCCCATTCTATATGGAAAGATACCTTGCCCAGCCTAGACACAGGGGTGTGAAGTAGAGAGGTGCCTTGGTCCTGCCTCAAGGAGATGATGGGACAGACTTAGTAGACTTCCTAGGTGAGGCCTCACCCTCTCCAAGGAGCAGATGGAAGGTGGGGTAGAGGAATGTTGGGGGGGGCAGGAGGAGAGGAGGGAGGGGAAACTGGGATTGGAAGTAAATATTAATAAAAAAAAACCTTGAAAAATAAAAAAGAGCAAGCAAAGGGATCCAGGGAGAGGCCAGGGATGACATACCTCAGGAGCTTACTTCAGTGACCACCTCAAGCTAGGTCCCATCTCCCAAAGCCCCAGAACAGCCCAGATTCAAACCATAACACTTAGCTGTTAAACTTCACAAACCAGCATTGATTTCCTCCATATCTCACTGTGGCGACATAACCATTTTATTGTCAAATATCTTCCCATTGTAAAGATTGTTTCATTTGATAATCACACAGAGTTTGTAGCCTGCTAGCACGCAAAGGTTGGGAATGAAACCGCTTGCATTTGAGCGCCCAACTTTGCCAACATCGGAGCTCTGGGCTAGGAATCAGAGAACAACACTTAACATGCAGCGAGAGGGGCCTTGGAAGGCATCTGTCTTCAGAGCTCATGCCGAATAAAAATGATTTAGAAGAGGCGGGATGGAAAAGGTTCATGGATCAAAGGGAGCCGGGTCCGGGTACCCTCCCTGGGCATGTGGGCATTGTGAGCTAAGAGCTAAGAGCTAAGGGGCTTGTTAAAAAGCCCATTGTGGGACTAGGGGGAGAAAAAAAAGGGGGGGCGTCGCAATAGATAATGTATTCGAGAAATAATTTGGAAGCTGATTACGTGTGATGAATCCTAATTATAGCTATTTACTGGGGTGAATATTTAGGAAAATCAAAGTCTTGAGAAGAGACAAGCTTTTGCTTTAATTATTTAGGAAGAAAAATAGGTTACCCTTAATCTTCTGTTCTGTAATTAATTTTTCCCAGTTTAATATGCTTTATATTTAGGACCACACAGCATATGTGTCTTCTGTTTCTTCCTTAAAATCTCCCAGGCTCCCCCCTCACTAGGGTGAATGTAAAATAGCTGTCTTGCTTGAGTCCTCTGGTTTCATGTGAACCTTCACCTCCCAGCTGTTGTATGAACTATAATCTATCCAAAGTTACCGGCTTAGCCCAGACAGCCTCGCAGGAGAAGAAACTGGTAACCTAGCCCTTTCTTTCATTTAAAAATAGCCAATCTGGAAACATAATGAAACACTAATCCTTTCAAAGAGAAGGAAAACATAAATGGATCCTCCGCGTTTTATTATTTTTTATTAATTCATTTTTATATTATATGCACCCATTTGCCTGCGTGTATGTCTGTGTGAAGGTGTGGGAGCCCCTGAAACTGGAATTACAGACCGTTGTAAGCTGTCGTGTAGGTGCCGGGAGTTGAACCCAGGTCCTCTGGGAGAGCAGCCAATGTTCTTAATTGATGAGCCAGCTCTCCATCCCCTGCTCTGTGTTTTAAAGTTTCTGCAACAATTGTCTGTTTTTGGTAATAAAAACATAAAAATTTTGTGTTACTTTTAGTAATTTTAACAGTTATAAAGTTTGAAATATCTAAAGGATGGCAAAAAAAATGGGAAAATAATCCGTATATAACCAAACTGAAAAATTAGGTATTCCTTACATTTTATCCTCTTCCTCAACTACCTTTGGGTAGGAATTTTTCAAGAAAGTTATTAAAGCCTGGTGTGAAGATGTTAGTAATCCCAGTGTTCCGGAAGCTAGGGTTGCAGGATCATGAGTTCAAGATCAATCTGAGACCTTGTCTCAACAAAACAAAAAAAGGAGTTTAACCAAATGCTTCACTGTGTGTGTGTGTGTGGTGTGTGTGTGTGTGTGTGTGTGTGTGTGTGTGTGTGTGTGTGTGTACTCAAGTGCATGCAAATGAATGTGTTTACATGAATGTCCATGCACTTGATCTAGAAGACAACTTGTGGGAGTTGTTTTTTCCTTCCACCATGTTTCAGGTCCCAGAGATGACAGGCTTGGTGGCAAGTGCCTTCATCCCCTGAGCTATCTCCTACCTAGTCCCATAAGCATAGTTTTATGTTACCTTGCTTGTTATAAACTGTTCACTTCTTGAGGGGCAGTGGTGGTGCTCGCCTTTAATTCCAGCACTCGGGAGGCAGAGGCAGGTGGATCTGTGAGTTCAAGGACAGCCTGGTCTACAGAGTGAGTTCCAGGACAGCCTCCAAAGCCACAGAGAAACCCTGTCTTGAAACCCTCCCCCCAAACAAACAAACAAACAAACAAAGATATGGTGGAATGAACATAGTTATTTTTAGGTGTTTCAAATAATTTCAAGGATTATAAGGAGAAAAAGGGAAATGAGATATGTGTACCCCTTCTGTGGCTCTCTGGAGTAACAGAACTTATAGAATATATATATATATATATATATATATATATATATATATATATATATGTGGTCCAGCTAATCCAGCAATGGCTGGCTGTAAACAGGAAGTCCACAAATCTAAAAGTTGCTCAGTCCAAGAAGTAAGATGTCCCAGCGGTCTTCAGTAAACACTAGAAACCCAAAGAAATAGGCTCTAATGCCAGTGAAGGAATGGGCGAGCAGGCAAAGAGCAAAAGCTTCCTTCTTCCATGCCCTTACTTGGGCTTCCATCAGAAGGTGCGGCCCAGATTAAAGGCACGTCTTCCTGCCTCAAAGATCTGATTAGGAATGGATCTACCTATATCAAATTAAGCAAAAGTCCCACACAGGTTGTGCTTTCCAGCTTTGGCTTTTAACTAATTCCACATGTAGTCAAGTTGACAACCAAAAAAGCCATCACACCACCATGGAGTTTGCAATACAGTAAAATAAATCAAACTGCGTTGAAGTCTACCTTTAGACAGATGGGTGAAGATCTGATTATCTTGCACCTCACTGGAGTTTCGGTTGCCTTTGCTTTCTTTGTCTTTCAAGACTGTCCAGGGAAGCCTGTTAGTTACCCCATTGTGGGCTTGATGGGGCAATGACGTTAAACGCGTTTCATTCTTCTTGGACCAGTCTCCAAAAGGGACCCCCTTTGGCAAGAAAGCAGACAGAGGCGTTTAGTCCCATCTGTTCCCTGCCTGCATTATCCCTTTTCTGTTGCTATGATAAGACCACCCTGTCCAAGGCAACTGACAGAAGTTAAGTGTTTATGAGGCTTCTAGCTCCACAGGGGAAAGTGTAGTAGGAACAATAGAAACCCAGAGACAGACATTGGGATTAAAGCTGAAGATGAGAGAAGCTAAGCCGTTGGCCACTAGCTCTTACCTCTGCCTCAGACTGAAGGGGTGATCCTGTCCCCACAAATCCTCAGCATGGCGGGAGGCTGGATGCCAAAGACTGAATACTGAATACCCAAGTGACAACCAGAGCTCCTGTCTTATAGACTTAAAGGTGTGCACCACCCACCATGGCCCAGTTTCTATGGCTAACCAGTGAGGCTCCTGGGATTAAAGGTGTGTGCCACCACTGCCTGACCTCTGTGGCTGCCGCCAGCTTTGTGTTCTGATCTTCAGGCAAGCTGTATTAGATCATAAACGATATACCACCACAGATAAGAGTCCATCGTAATGGGGGAGCTGGCAGCAAGCAGCAGGCACGGCAGCTGGAGCAGAAGCTGAGGGCTCACACCTTGAACCAAGCTGAGAGAGCAAACGGGCAGTAGGCAAGACTTTGATAGACTTCATCCAGCAAGGCCACACCTCCTGAGCCTATCCAAACAGTGCCATGGGGACCAAGTCTCAAACGCCAAACAATGGGGGCCACTTATCATTCTCATCTTCAGACCATCTTTTCTCTGTGTGGGCAAAAAGAAGCAGCAGCCTGGGTGCCTGCATTGTGCTTGGGGCGGGGGGGAGCGGAACCGGAGTCCCTTGGTGCACTCACAATCTCTGAGCAATAAGAAACAGGCTTGTGTATTTGGGGCTTGTTACAGAGGCGGTACTCGCTGTCCTAACAAAGGAGTGAGTAAATTCACATCATTTTCACTGACCCTAAGACTGAGAAATTGATAGAAATTATAGGCGTATGTGATATTTGTTCCTACAAGCAGTCAAAACAATCCTGTACAATTATCAATAGTGGAGAGGGTGCCTGAACAGCCTTCCCCTATAATCAGATTAGTGACTCCCCTAATTGTCATCATAGAGCCGACATCCAATAACTGATGGAAGCAGATGCAGTAATCCACAGCCAAGCACTGGGCTGAGTTCCTGAGTTCAGTTGAAGAGGGGGGGGGTGTCACATGAACAAGGGGCCCAAGATCGTGATGGGGAAACCCACAGAGACAGCGGACCTGAGCTAGTGGGATCTCACGGACTCTGGACTGACACCTGGGGATCCTGCATGGAACAAAAATAAGCCCTCTGAATGTAGGTGACAGTTATGTGACTTGATCTGTTGGGGAGGCCCTAGGCAGGGGCACCAGGACCTATCCCAGGGGCATGAACTGGCTTTTTGGAGCCCATTCCCTATGGTGGGATACCCTGCTCAGCCTTGATACAGGGGGAGGGGCTTGGTCCTGCCTCAACTTGGTATGCCAGTCTTTGTTGACTTCCCAAGGAAAGCCTTACCCCTATGAGGACTGGGGAGGGGGAGCAGGAAGGTGGGGAGGCAGAGGGCTGGGAGAAGGCGAAGGAGAGGGAACTGGGGTTGGTATGTGACATGAAAAATAAGAATGTTTTTAAATAAAAAAAGTTGTCAAAAACTGGTTGTGGTGGCCCTCACCAGTAGGACTTGCTGAAGGAGATAAAAACAGGAGGATCTTGTGATCTTCTAGGCCAGTCTGGGCTGCATATTTTGTAGTGGGTGTAATGGCGCACGCCCTTAATCTCAGCATTGAAGAGGCAGGGGCAGGCAGATCTCTGTGGGTTTGAGGCCAGCCTGGTCTATAGAGTGAGTTCTAGGTTAGCCAGAGCTACATAGTGAGACTCTGTCTCAGAAAAACAAAACAAAAAGACACTGATTTGTCTTTTATGGAGTTGTCACAAAGAACAGAAATGTCCCGACAGACCCTGAGCCTCTGTGAGGCTCCCCAAGATTTGAACCTTTGATTTTACAATTTGTGCATTGTCATGATTCTCCGTTTCCTCATCTAAAACAATGGAGCACGTAGTCTACTACCCACGGGGCTGTCTGGGGGGAGCTTCACATCTCTTAGCCTGGCCCCAGAGCCTATGAGGTCGAGTTAGTCCTTGAGAGTGGCTTGCCCTCTCTTTGCCTCAGACCAGTGGCTATTTTTTAAATTTATTTACTTATTTTTATTACACATACAGTGTTCTGTCTGCATGTATGCAGAAGAGGGCACCATATCTCATGATAGATGGTTGTGAGCCACCATGTGGGTGCTGGGAATTGAACTCAGGTCCTCTGGAAGAGCAGTCAGTGCTCTTAACCTCTGAGCCATCGCTCCAGCCTGACCAGTGGCTAATTACTAACTGCTTTTTAAAATCATTTTTGGATGCTTCAAAACAAAACGCAGCATCTGGGAGAAAAAAATGATTGTTGTTGAAGGCCCTCAGCCTGTGGCACTTTTTAAATGAAGCCCTGGCGTAACACACCTGAGGGAAAGCTAAAGCGTGAGGTGGGCGTTTGGTGAAAGAAATAGACACTGTCTCACTTTTTCAAGAAATCCAGATGGAAAGGGGATATAAGATCTTAAAGCTGAGGGGAGGGGGAGGTGGGGTGGCCGGGATGTAAAATAAATAGATGAGAGAAAACTTCTTGAAGCTGTTTGTTGGTTTTTTACTATTTGACAGTAGGGTAATTTCCAACGTGAGAGGAGGAGGCTGTGTTGGTCCAGGGGATGTGAGCTGCTGTGTGAGCTGGCTTAGCAGCTGTCATCCAAAGGAACTTCCCTTGCCTGCGTGCAGCCCACATAGGTCTGCCCTTTCTTTCCAGGGTTGCCGGCTGATTGAACTAACTTGCTTTTTCAGTGCTAGGGGCTGAATTTAGGGTTTCATTCACGCTAAGCAAGCACCTACCACTGAGCTACATTCCTAGACTACAAAGGAGAATAAACACAGACTACACGCTTCATAAAATTCCTAGGAAAAGAAATAGGGGAAACTCTAGATACTATTGTTTTTTTCATTTTGTTTTGTTTTTGTTTTTCGAGACAAGGTTTCTCTGTGGCTTTGGAGGCTGTCCTGGAACTTGCTCTGGAGACCAGGCTGGCCTCGAACTCACAGAGATCTGCCTGCCTCTGCCTCCAGAGTACTGCTTGTTTGTTTATTTTCTCTAAAGACCTTTAAGAAAAATGTACTGGGATGCACAGGTTCTCTATGAGGATTTGGAATTAATTAGTTAGCATGGCTCTCTGCCTATTGTCCCTAAATAGTGTGTGTCCTAATTCAAATTCTATTTTATTTCCTAAGAATTTTATGGATGTTAGTCACTTTTTTTTTTCTCTTCTGTGACCATTCTCTGCTGAGACCATTTAAAAGAAGAAGAGTTGTTAGTCGATGCTCAGCCGGCTCTGTGGCAAGGCTTCATATAATGAGCGTTTTGCAGTGCAAGGAGCAAAGAGAGGAAGCTGTTCACTTCAGGACAGCTAGGAAGCCAGGGAGAGACAGCAGCAAGGCATATCCTTTGACAACAGGCACTAGTGCCTGGACTTCTCCTCCTGCTAGCCCATCCAGCTAGGTATTCATCAATGGATTGATCTATTGGCGAATTTCATACTTTCCGGATCCACTTGCCTCTCAGTAGCGCCACCAAGTGGGGACCAAGCCTTTTAGGGAAAAGGAACCTTCATAACCAAGCCTGAAGGGTTTTTGTTTTGTCTAGCCCATGCATGTGAAGGTCAGAGTGTCAACACTGGGTGTACTCTATTGCTCTCTGCCTTGTTTTGTGAGACAGTCCCTCACTGAGTCCAGAGCTAGACATGCTAGCCAGCGAACCAGTCTCTATCTAGTGTACCCACCCTGCCAAGTCCTCCGGCTACAGAGGTGTGCGGCACCATATTGGGCTTTTATTTGAATCTGAACTCAAGTCCTCATGCTTGCTCAGCAAGTACTTAACTGACTGAGCTGTCAGTCCAAGCCAGCCAGAGGAGCCTTTGTTTGTTTTTTGAGACAGTGTTTCTCTGTGTAACCCTGGCAGTCCTGGAACTTACTTTGTAGACCAGGCTGGTCTCCAACTCAATGATCCACTGGTCTCTGCATCCCAAATATTAGTATTAAAGGTCTGTGCCACCGTGCCAGGCTTGTAGAGGAGTCTGGAAAGGGATCAGGAGAGCTGATCCCTTTAGAGTGGCCATGCAGAGAGGCTTTGGCCCGTGAATTGAGGGAATGAAAGAATGTTCTCTCATCTCTATAGAACTGTCACCCGGAAGAAAACCAAGAGCAAGGAAAGCAGGATCAGCACCCTTCCCCAAGATCTATATACCTCTTTTTCTTGTCCTGGCAGGTCCTCAAGACTGTCTGACTTGAGGGGCCTTAGAGGGCATTAGCATCACCATGGCCAACATTTTCTGAGATGTCAGGACAAATCAGGACTCTTGCACAAGCCATCAACCTTTTAAGACACGATGGATACATCTGTTGTATCATTATCTGAACTTTACACACCAGTAAAAGCAAAGACAGGAAGTCTGACTTGATCCCAGAGTGTGGTAAACCTGACGACAAAAATGGATATAAGGGGACCTTCACTCTTGCAATGTAGCTATGCAGCTGTTCTCACTAAGGGGTGCAATCTGGACTGGCCTATGATTGGAGATGACGGCCAGTTGAAGGTGGCATAAGAGTCAAGAGACTCTCAACCCTGCTTCTTGCTTGTTTGGGCTCCAATTGAATGCACGGGAAGAAGTCTAGGCTATGCTACTAGAAGAGGAGATGTATAGCTATTCATACCTATGACCACTCCTAGTATGAGTAAGGCCATTCTAGATGCACCTCCAAGTCACACGACTACAGTTTTCTCAAACCAAACAGCCCTTCAGACAACCCACCTGTTAACTACAGAGACAGGAGCAAGCCCAGCAGAGATCACTCAAACCCGGTCTAGGTAAGCAGAACCACTCAACTGCCCCCACAGTCTAGTGAGTTAAAGAACATTTTGGTATTCTCTGGAATCATACTCAGGGTCTTGGGCACTCTAGACAAACACTCCACCCCGAAGCTGTCTCCCCCACCCCATGTTTGGTCTCTTCTGCAGCTTGGTTTGGTGAGCTTGTTCTGCAACAAACAGTTGGGTACAGTTAGCAAGTGGCAGAGGATTTGGGGACTTGTACAGTAACCATTTTGACTTTAACACCCGTGAGTTTCTTTAGCTCCTGTGCACACTGGACTGGAATGGTGTAACCACTGCTTTCCTGGGAACGGTGAATACAATGTTAGGTTGCAGGTCAGGATGGCTTCAGATCCCAGCTTAGTTAGCTTGGGCATGTCAACTTCTCAAACGTCAGCTTCCTCATATGCTGGCTGCAAAAAACACCATGCACCTCACAGACAGTGAGTGGGAGCTTAAAGTCAGATAACACATCAAAAAACATGCAGAGTTTATGCAGCTGTGAGTTTTTGTGGGACATGCAACCCTGTAGCTGTTCCAAAGTTCTTGGTAACAAGCAGTTTCCTTTCCAAGGTTGACCCCCACCTCATTGATATTTTTAGGAATGGGTTTTTCTTCTACTCAGAGAAAGTGACTTTGTGTATCATGTATTCTTCCAATGGTTCTACAAGAACACAGTATCTTCCGTTAATCAAGAACATTTAGACCAATATTTATTTTATTATTATTTTATGTGTATGAGTGTTTTGCAAGCATATGTATCTGCGTACCATGTGTATGCCTGGTGCCTGTGGAGGCCAGAAGAGGGCATCAGACATCTGGAGTCACAGATAGCTTTGGGCCGCCATATGAGTAACCACTGAGTTATTTCTCTAGCCTGTAGACCAATATTTATTTATTTATTTATTTATTTATTTATTTATTTATTTATTGGTTTTTCGAGACAGGGTTTCTCTGTGTAGCTTTGGAGCCTGTCCTGGCACTCGCTCTGGAGACCAGGTTGGCCTCTAACTCACAGAGATCCACCTGCCTCTGCCTCCCGAGTGCTGGGATTACAGGGGTGTGCCACCAACGCCCGGTATAGACCAATATTTATTAATATGAGCCTTAGTTCAGTTATAAAAAGGTTACCACAGCTGCATGCTACAAGCAAATTCACAGCCTCATCTGAAAGCCACTGAGTCTGCATTTTGTTCCAGGAGTGGGGTGGATCTGACTACCTATTTCACACTAAAATTTAAGGACTGCTACTTGGTATCTTCTGCTACGCCTTTGAAACAGAGAATCATTGTGTTTCCTAATTCACATGGTGCTTCCTAATTGTATTGTTTCCCTAAGGTTATCTGTATCTTAAGCTTTTAAAATTTTGTTTCTTTTTAAAACAGGGTCCAGGCTGGCCTGGGAGCTTATGCTGTAGACCAGGCTGGAATCACAGGCATGAGTCACCATGCCCAGTTCTAAGATGTTAGACTCCCGCCCCCCCCCAAAAAATATATACTTCAGGAAGACAGGAAGAAAGCTTAATTCCTGACCTTTAATCATCAGTGGACCAAGGAAAGAGATTTAACACCATATTAAGTGATGTGGAGTGTATTTTTTTTCAGTAGTCATGCATATTTCCACAGATTTTTTTTAAGTTGTTGCTTTTCAAACCAGTGTGGTAGCACACACCTTTAATCCCAGCACTCGGGAGACAGAGGCAGGTGGATCTCTGTGGGTTCAAGGCCAGCCTGGTCTTCCTAGTGAGCTCCAGGACAGCTAAACTACATAATGAAATCCTGTCTGAAAGAAACAAAACAAAACAAAACAAAAAACGCTGCTGGTTTGTTTTCCAGGCCTGCTTAGTGTTGACATGCACTACATTTTTTTTTTTTTGGTTGAAATAAATTTACATCCTAATAAGTGAACCAACCCACGTGGCACCACAATTAAATGATACCGTCCAATACTGTGCTACTCTTTGACTCAATATTGGGAAATTGGGGTTTCTTGTCCTGTGTTCCTAGCTATGCTTCTATGCTAGGTAAAGGAAGGGAAGGATGAAGTGATGAGGGCATTGTTATGAGTTCAGAAGCATAGTGCATGTTTCTACTGCTAGTACCATAGGCTATTATTATTATTATTATTATTATTATTATTATTAATTTATCCATTTTTCTATTATTATTATTATTATTATTATTATTATTATTATTATTAATTCAAGTTAGGGAACAGGCTTGTTTCACATGTAATTCCCCTTTCCCTCTCCCTCCCCTCACCCCCATTCCTTCTCCCCCACCTCCAACCTACCCCCCACCCCATCCACCACTCCCCAGGCAGGGTAGGGCCCCCAACCGGGGCTCCACCAAGTCCACCAAATCTTCCTGTGCTGGGCCTAGGCCCCTCCCCATGCGTTCAGAGTCAGAGCGCATCCCTTCAAGTGGGATTAATTTATCCATTTTTTTGAGACAGGGTTTTTCTGCATAACAGTCCTGGCTGTCCTGGAACTCACTTTGTAGACCAGGCTGGCCTCAAACTCACTGGAATCTGCCTGCCTTTATCTCCCGAGTGCTGGGATTAAAGACGTACGCCAATACTGCCCGGCAACTATAGGTTTATTATTTACCTGGAACAGGCAGTTAGAGGAACAGGAGAGGACTTGGCCAAAACTGACTTTGAAAGTGTGTTTGGGGGAACAACATTGACTATGCCAGTTTTTTTCACCTTCTGAACTAGCTAGCCATCAGAGAATTGTAGGACCTTTCAGCTCGGGCAAAATTCTCAAGTTCCCCTAACTAGAGTCCAATGTTTAAAGTGTTGTAGTTTGATGTCTTTTTGGTCTGTTTCATGGCATCGTGCTTGAAAAATGGCTTTTGCACAAAGGGTAGAAAGAAGGAATCGAGCAACAGAAGGAAGCGTCTGCAAACAGAGCTGCTGGGAGCCTGCTCTCCAGGACCAGCCTGCTACTTGCCACTTTTTATTCAAAGTGCTTTATTTTCTACAAACACTTTTTTCGCTGTTCCAAAGGTGGCAGAGGCTCTGAAGATTAAAAGTGCTGTGCTTTTTAAAACCTACGGAATGACTCCTCATCTCTAACCGAACTGAAGTTTTGTCATGCCAGTCTGTGTATGACAAGCCGCCAGGCTTATGCATAAAAACTCTAGACTTTTCACTGTGCCAATCCATGGGTAAAACTTACTTCTGGAGCTGCGCAGCTGTTAAAATCAGTCATATTTACAATTTTTATAAATGAGTTTATTTTAATAAAAACAAGTTGCTCTGTAAGCATGGTCCTAGACAGATTTATGTGGGCTGCCACAATCTGCTATGGAAACATATATGCATATTGCTTAAGTCTGCAACCCTTTTTCTTTTCTTTTTTTCAAGTGCTGGTAACAGGCTTGCTTTGTGCAAGGATGCCAGCTAATTGGCAGCACTTCAGCGAGGGATACTGTTCCCAGCACTGGGCCATTGAAATTGTTTTCCTGGACAGAAATGCCCTGTGGGAGTGACCTTAAATTGGGAAGTTTCTGGGCTGTTGGCTTTAGGGACTGGAGCAGGCTGACTGCTTCAGAGGGGACTGAGACTATGTATGAACTGATGCCAAGAAGAAGGAATGAGAAAAGGAAGAAGCCAGAGGGAGGGGTGGGGAGGAGAGGTGAGGACCATATGCCTCCACTGCTTGCTTCTCCCTCTTGCAAATTTCATTTTGATGTGTTTTATGGGCATGTTTTTGCTTAGCATCTAGTCTGTAAAGCTCCTGAAAACCAGAACACAACCTTCCAGATCCATGGTTCCCATATCTACGATTCAACCAACTGTGGATCCAAAATATTCTGAAAAAGCAAACAAACCAACAAACCCAAACCGCTGCATGTCTGCTGAAGGCATCGACTTTTGTCCTTGTCACAGTTGCCTGGCATCTGCGTTGTGCTGCTGGAGATGGTGTAGCTACCTGGGGGCAGTGCGACGGTGATACGCAGATACCACAGCAGTTCATTTGAGGGACTTCAACAGCCCTCGGTTTTGGTATCGCGGAAGGTTCCAGCGCTGTTCCTTCTAGATACTAGGGGACAACTGGATGGTCTAACTCAGCTCTACATATCCTACAGTGCCAGTGGTTGGATGTGTGAGCAAGAGAATGAATTTCTGTATTAGAAATACTTCTTTGCTCAGAGTTAAATCCTAAACTGGGATTCTCAGTGGACCTGGAATTGTCTCTGGGTGAGCATAAACTGTGACGAGAGCATTTCAATACATTGTGGGATGTATTGTTTTATCATTTTTACTGATGTTAGTGCAGCATGATAAACTTATTGCTCTCTCTCTCTCTCTCTCTCTCTCTCTCTCTCTCTCTCTCTCTCTCTCTCTCTCTCTCTCTCTCTCTCTCTGTGTGTGTGTGTGTGTGTGTGTGTGTTTCGAGACAGGGTTTCTCTGTGTAGCTTTGGAGGCTGTCCTGGAACTCGCTCTGTAGATCAGGCTGGTCTCGGACTCACAGAGATCCCCCTGCCTCAGCCTCCCGAGTGCTGGGATTAAAGGCGTGCGCCACCACTGCCCCCGCAATTTACTGGTTTCTTAAACCATTTGCATGAGCAGTTTACATTCTGAATTTAGTTCCAAGAAGCCAAAGCGCTGTCAAATTTTGTTTGTTTGTTTTAAGAACCGGGTGAGAGCAGCACAGGGTTGAGCACCTCTGCTGGTGAGATCACCGAGCCTCGGGGTGCACGAGCTTTAGAATCTGGGATACAATTAAAGTATTGTGCACGTCGACTTCAGCAGCCGGGCCTCCCCTTCAAGCAATTGCAGGCTGCAGATTTTAGCAGTGGGTAGTGCGGCTTGGTGGAGGAACCCTGCTACCAAAGCACAGAGGGTCTCTGATTGGGATGGGGGTGCGTCCGGGGCCGTGAGCACCCTCGGGGTGAGTGCTTGCTTCTCGCCTTCGTTTGCACCATCCTTTTAACCGTGGGAGGGGAGAGGCGGTGGGGAAGGCGCTGAGGACCTCAGCTGGGGCCCACGAGAGCTCAGCGTCCCTGCGTGGCTCGCAGGGGGACGCTCAACTTTTCCCCATCCGTCCATCCGGAGAGAGCTGGAGCCGCGGCGGCCGCTGCCCGGCTGGGCTCGGCTGGGCTCGGCTCGGCTCGGGCCGGCTCGGGCCGGGAGGGGCGGAGCCGCCGCTGGCAGGCGCGCGGGACTGTTGACAGCCGGAGGGGGCGTGGCTGGAGCCGGGAGGGCCGCCGGAGGCGGGGCTGAGAGGGGAGGGACGGGAGGTGGGCGTGGCGTGGATGTGGGGGCGGGACCTTGGAGTCACGGTCCAGGGAGGGGGGCGGGGCCTTCGAGTCCCGGGGTCCAGGGAGGCGGGGCCTCCGTGGAAGAAGAAAGTGACTAGAGGCCGCCGGAGGCGGGGCTGAGAGGGGAGGACGGGAGGTGGGCGTGGCGTGGCTGGGGGGCGGGACCTCGGAGTCAGGGTCCAGGGAGGGCGGGGCCTCCGTGGAAGAAGAAAGTGACTAGAGGTCGCGGTGGGAGGCGGGAGGCGGGGCTGAGAAGGAAGGGACGGTGATGTGGGCGTGGCGTGGCGGTGGGAGCGGGGCCTCGGAGTCACGGTCCAGAGAGGGGGCGGGGCCTCGGAGTCAGGGTCCAGGGAGGGCGGGGCCTCCGTGGAAGAAGAACGTGACTAGAGGTCGCGGTGGGAGGCGGGAGCCGGCTCCGCGCCGCGGCGGCGGTGGGCGGAGCAATGGGCCTGAGAGGGGCGGGGCCTCGCGCCGCCGGAAGGCGGGGCTTCCCTGACGGGGCGGGCTTGGGCGGACAGAGGCGTGGCTCCTCCTGACAGGGGGCGGGGCTCCGCTGACAGGGGCGGGGCGGGCGGGGCGGCGCGCGCCTCCCGCAGCGCGGGGACCCTGGGGGGGAGCGGCCTGGGTCTCGTCCCGGCGGAGCGGAGCGGAGCGCGGCGCGGCGGAGCGGAGGAGTCCTCGCGTGGGGCGCCGGCTCGCCCCGCCTCGCCTGGCTCCTCCTCGCGGCCCCGGAAGGCTCGGGGGTGGGGGGTGGGGGGACGAGGGCGTCCCCTCGCACCCTGGCTCCGCGTGTCGCTGCTGCCGGGCCGCGGGGCTCCGTGGGCCCCCCGCGTGAGGGCCGTCCGAGTGGTTCCGGGGTTAGGGTTCACGGGTCAGAGTTGACTCCCTGAAAAGTGCAGTCGCTCTCAAATGCAAGATGGCGGCGGCGGCGGCGGCGGTGGCGGCGGCGGCGAGGCGCTGAGGCGCGGCGGCCCCTGCAGGTAGCTGCGGCGAGCGGGCGAGCGGCGGGCGAGCGGCGCGAGCCGAGCTCCCCGGAGCTCGTGGCGGAGGGGACAGCCCCGGGGCAGACGTCCCCCCGCACCTCACCCCTCCCCCTCCCCTCCCCTCCCCTCCCCTCCATCCCCTCCCCTCCGCTCCCCCGGGACCCAGCCCACGGCGTCCGTGCGAGCCGCGTGGGACCCGGAGGCACCCGGCGGGCCTGCCCCGCGCACTCGCGCCTCCCGGGAGCTGTCGGGGATGGCAGGGCGAGCGCGGGGCGCGGGAGAGCGCTGAGTGAGTTGGGGCGCTGAGGGACGGTGGCAGCCCGTGCCCGGGGAGGACCCCCCTGACTGCGCCTGGGGACCTGAGGGAGGCGGCGAGCGCTGGCCGCCCCGGGCGTGGGGCCACCTGGCGGGGACGCAGAAGAGTCCGCGAGGGTCTCCGCGTGGGCTGGAGCCCCGGGGAGCCTCGGCCGGCAGGGGGGACGCGGAGTTGCACCCCTGAGTGAGGAAGACCAGGGTTGTCAGGGAGAAGTTAATGGAAGAGGGGGGGACACACTGTCTTCTGTGGAGCCATGGCTGGGGAGAGAGCGTGCTGGCCCTGGGGAGTCTCCATGCCTGGGTGTCAGGGAGAAGTTAATAAAAGAGGGGGGACACACTGCTGAGGAGACAGCGTGCTGGCCCAGGGGAGTCTCCATGCCTGGGTGTCGGGGAGAAGTTAATAAAAGAGGGGGGGACACACTGTCTCTCCGTGGAGCCATGGCTGGGGAGAGAGCGTGCTGGCCCAGGGGGGTCTCCATGCCTGGGTGTCAGGGAGAAGTTAATGGAAGAGGGGGACACACTGTCTCTCTGTGGAGCCATGGCTGGGGAGAGAGCGTGCTGGCCCAGGGGAGTCTCCATGCCTGGGTGTCAGGGAGAAGTTAATAAAAGAGAGGGGGACACACTGCCTTCTGTGGAGCCATGGCTGGGGAGAGAGCGTGCTGGCCCAGGGGAGTCTCCATGCCTGGGTGTCGGGGAGAAGTTAATGGAAGAGGGGGACACACTGTCTCTCTGTGGAGCCATGGCTGGGGAGAGAGCGTGCTGGCCCAGGGGAGTCTCTATGCCTGGGGCTCAAAGGGAACGACCTGCTGATTCCTTGACTCGGGTGAATGGCTACAAAGAGGGAATGAAAGAATTGGGGTCTGACAGGCAGGAAAGCCCAGCCCTGACACCGAAGTTGCAAGAGAAGGGACTTGGGATTCTTTGTCCAAGGGGACCAGCAAGGAACGAGCACGACCGACGAAAGGGACTCTGTTTGCTGTCCTTAGTGCAGGGGGACCAAGCCCCTGGGGAAACTGAATGGCTAGAGTAGAATGCCAAGGCACTTTTCTGCCGCCAGCCCTTGTTTAAGAGACAAAACCCAAACCACACCGTGAAGGGACACTGTATAGGAGAAACTTGTAAGAAAGGCTGGCTGAGAATTTGTGACATGACTAGGTGGGAGTCTGTGTAACTGGCAGAAGCAGTGCTCTCAGAGGTTAACAGGATAGCAATTGAAAATCCATAAGAACCCCTCCCTCTACCCCCAGGAGGAGTGAGGGGTGTGTGTGTGTGTGTGTGTGTGTTTGTGTGTTTGTGTGTGTGTGTGTGTGTGTGTGTGTGTGTGTGTGTGTGTTGCAGAGTGATATAAGTGCACCTTTTTGTTTGAGGTGTTGGTCACTGTATCTCTGTCTCTGTCTGAAAGAAAGCTGTGATTTGTGTGCAGTAGTAACTAATGCCCTGAAAAAGTCAGTATTTTAAACTAAACTGAAAGTTTGTTCCAATAGAGCTATTGGCACATAGATTATTTCAGTTTCTAAAGAAGCGATTCTGACTCCAGATTTAGTGAGGAAAGGTTAAGTGCTGCCAATAACACAAGTT
Source organism: Cricetulus griseus (assembly GCF_003668045.3). Taxonomy (NCBI): domain Eukaryota; kingdom Metazoa; phylum Chordata; class Mammalia; order Rodentia; family Cricetidae; genus Cricetulus; species Cricetulus griseus. The sequence continues at coordinate 29,566,870 of NC_048603.1, forward strand.
TGGTAACAGGGCATATAAGGAAAAAGACGTGGTGTGTGTGTGTGTGTGTGTGTGTGTGTGTGTGTGTGTGTATGTGTTACAGTATTTCATTTATCAGTGATTTTTTTGTACAGTTACCTTTGATATTTGACTGCTTAGATTAAAATGAGGGGGGAAAAAAACCACGCTAGTGACTTGGGTAACTTAGACAGTTATAATTCATACAGATGTCCCGAGCTGTGCTTGTATTCTTAACAGAGCTTACTGTTTTCGTTGGAAATGTTTTGAGGATACAGGTCAAGTATAACTAGCTGTATAACTTGGAACACTTGTCTAAGTATGTGCTGTTCCTTGGTTTCCCCACAATGCACACGGCTCTGGTGTTCTACCCAGTTCTGAACAGATTAGTCTGGCAAAGCAGAGAGGCGCAGATGCCAGATGGTTTGAAAATATGCTAAGGCCGAAAACACAAATGTGTCTGCGCGGAAGATGCTCATCGGTGGTTTCGCTCCCTCACCGCCAAGCTTGCTTTACACTGGGCTGGACGGTAGGACGTGCAGGACGCCACCCTGGTCCCACCTTTCACCAGTCTTCTCTGTGCTGAAAAGCAGCAGAGCTTGGCTTTTTACTAAAATAGTTCATCGCGCAGGTGTGGAGCTTGTTCTGAAGTTTTCTGTTTTGTTTACTCCACATTCAGATGGAAAGCTGACGTGATGAAGTGTTTTCTTTTTATTGTCATGCATGCTTTAAAAATTACTGTCCTTGCCTTTGGGTGTTCTGCCTGCTTGTGCAGTGCACCATGGTGTGCAGTGCCCTTGGAGGCCAGAACAGAGTGTGGGGTCTGCTGGAATGGGTTACAGACAGATGTGAACCACCGTGTAGGGCCCAGGGACCCTTCGGGAAGTAGCCAGTGCTCCTAGAGCGCTGAGCTGGTGCTGCAGCCCAAGCCTCCTTTTTCACTTTGCTTTTAGTGAAAAATGTGCTTAGTCCCCACATTGTATTATTTTACATTGAACAAAAGACGTAATAGTTGAGACTTAGTTTTCTGTAAGTTATGGTTTAATACTTAAATGAAAATGCTTTTAAAATAATTAAATCAGCCGGTGGTGGGAATGGTGGCAGCTCACGCCTTTAATCCCAGCACTTGGGAGGCAGAGGCAGGAGCATCTCAGTGAGCTCGAGGCCAGTTTGGTCTACAAAGTGAGTTCTAGTACAGCCAGGACTGTTACACACAGAAACGCTGTCTTGAAAAACAAATAAACAACAACAGATCACAAATATAGTTGCAGAAATAGCCTTTTTATTTATGCCTTACCATTATGAATTTGGGTTCAAAAGGCCCTGCTTATTTGAATTGTAAATGTGTTGAAAGTTCAGTACTAAGCTAGTTTTAGTTAAGCATTGTAGTCAATGCAGTTATTCGGGGTGGGGGCTTGCATTGTTGTATTGTTTAGGATAATAGCCAATGTTACCCATATTTGTCTCTGTGTGTGTAAGCATGTGTGTGCACGTGTGTGCAGATGAATGTGTGTGTGCACGTGTGGGCAGATGAATGTGTGTGTGTGTGTGTGCAGATGAATGTGTGTGCACGTGTGTGCCGATGAATGTGTGTGCACATGTGTGCAGATGAATGTGTGTTCACGTGTGTGCAGATGAATGTGTGTGTCCACGTGTGTGCAGATGAATGTGTTTGTGCAGATGAATGTGTGTGCACATGTGTGCAGATGAATGTGTGTTTGCAGATGAATGTGTGTGTGTGCAGATGAATGTGTGTGTGCACATGTGTGCAGATGAATGTTTGTGTGCAGATGAATGTGTGTGCACATGTGTGCAGATGAATGTGTGTGTGCACATGTGTGCAGATGAATGTGTGCACGTGTGTGCAGATGAATGTGTGCACGTGTGTGCAGATGAATGTGTGTGTGCAGATGAATGTGTGTGCACATGTGTGCAGATGAATGTGTGTGTGCATGTGTGTGCAGATGAATGTGTTTGTGCAGATGAATGTGTGTGCACATGTGTGCAGATGAATGTGTGTGTGCACGTGTGTGCAGATGAATGTGTGTGTGCAGATGAATGTGTGTGTGTGCACGTGTGTGCAGATGAATGTGTGTGTACAGATGAATGTATGTGCACATGTGTGCAGATGAATGTGTGTTTGCAGATGAATGTGTGTGTGCACATGTGTGCAGATGAATGTGTGTGTGCAGATGAATGTGTGTGTGCACGTGTGTGCAGATGAATGTGTGTGTACAGATGAATGTATGTGCACATGTGTGCAGGTGCAGATTGTGTGCACATGTGTGCAGGTGCAGGTGTGTGCAGGTACAGTGTGTGTATGCAGGTGTGTGTGTGCATGCATGTGTAGTACACGGGTCAACACTGGAAGCCTTTCCCAGTCACTCTCCCTTGTTTGTTGAGACAGAGTTTGTCATTGAACCTGCAGCCTGCTGAATTGCTAGGGTGGCTGTCCAGCAAACCCCAGGGGCCCCTTGTTGCCCTCCAGTGCGGGGCTGTGGTGTACGGAGGTGCTGGGGTGGAAGGCAGGTGCTCATGCTTGTGCAGGGAGCACTACCAGCTCAGCCGTCTCCCCAGCGCTACTGTACACTAAAATCACTATTACTGTTGCAGCATGGGAAGCGTATTTACTTTTAATTTTTTCCAAAAATAAAGTTCTTTAAAATTATCCTATGTAATCTTAAAAGTAATCTAAACTGTATTTACTTCTAGAGCTTTGATACTGGTTCTTGAATAACAGCTACTGTTTTTGTAATATCACTGTTTTTATAATATTTATTGTATCCTTGTTGTTCTGATATATCTGTAGTCATAAAAACCAGATTTGCCTGAATAAAGTTGGTGACTTAATTACTAATCATAATGTACATTTGAGTTTACATTTTGGAAATCTGTATTTTATATAAGTATACAAAAATTTTATGTGCTTACTGGGTTTTGTTCATTAAAATTTTTTTCTTTTACTTTTTGGCTTTTTGAGCAGTCTCATTGTATTAACTTAAAAGGGTTTCAAAATTACAATGTAGGAGCTGCAGAGATGGCTCAGAGGTTAAGAGCACCGACTGCTCTTCTAAAGGACCTGGGTTCAATTCCCAGAACCTACATGGCAGCTCACAACTGCCTGTAACTCCAGTTCCAGGGGACCCAACACCCATGGCAAAAGATGAATACACATAATATAAAAAATAAGTAAATTTATAAAAATTAGAAGCTGAGTGTGGTGGCGCATGCATTTAATCCCAGCACTCAGGAGGCAGAGGCAGGCGGATCTCTGAGTTGGAGGCCAGCCTGGTCTCCAGAGGGAGTTCCAGGACAACTACAACTGTTACACAGAGAAACTCTGTCTCAAAAAAACAAACAAAAAAATTGCAATGTAAACCAAGCTTGTCTTCAACTCTCCTCAATAAGTGCTGGGATTCCAGATGTACACAACCATGCCTGGCTCAAGTTTTGTTCTTTTTTTTTTTTTTTAAACTTTTTTTGTTTGTTTGTTTGTTTTTCGAGACAGGGTTTCTCTGTATAGCCTTGGAGCCTGTCCTGGCACTCGCTTTGGAGACCAGGCTGGCCTCGAACTCACAGAGGTCCGCCTGCCTCTAAAGGCATGTGCCACCAACGCCCCGCTCAGGTTTTGTTCTTAAAAGGTACTTAATCTTGGCATTTTCTATATGCAGTATTCTTTTTTATTTAACTTCATTCTACGTGCATTGGTGTGAGGTGTCAGATGTACTGGAACTGGAGTTACAGACAGTTGTGAGCTGCCATGTGGGTGCTCCAAACTGCTGAGCTATCTCTTCAGGCCGTTTCATCAATATTCTTTAATATATTTAAGAGTCATGAAGACACACACACACACAATCAATACGTACCTTTGTCCTAAACAACTCTAATGATAAATTTTTAGAAAAAAATATATATGGGCAATTTCAGAATGACATTTGTTCAAAGAATTCAGCTGAATAAATGTTTCTGTGTGTTTTTAAGCCATAGCCTTGCTATGTAGCCCAGGCTGGCCTGGAACTTTCAGTCCTCCTGCCTTCTGAGTGTTGGAATTACAGACATGTGGCTAAGTTTGAATAGCTCTTGTTTTGAGAGGGCATCACGTAGCCCAGGCTGGCCTCAAGCTCCATATGTAGCCAAGGAGGACATTAAACTGGTCTTCCTGATTCCACTCTGTAGAAGCTGGAGCATTACAGTGAGTTCTGCGAGGTCCGTGTGAGTGCCCTGCTGACTGCTTCCCTGCATAGATTATTTCCATAGTGTTTGAGTTTTCAGTTTTTAGATTTAGAATTTTAAAAAACAAGGTCGTTAAAACTCCACTGGCCAAGTGGTGGTGGCGCACGCCTTTAATCCCAGCACTCAGGAGGCAGAGGCAGGCGGATCTCTGTGAGTTCGAGGCCAGCCTAGTCTACAGAGTGAGTCCCAGGGCAGCCAGGATTACACAGAGAAACCCTGTCTTGAAAAACAAACAAACAAACAAACAATAACAACAACAACACACACACCCAAAAAAAACCCCAGGAACCAATTCACTGGGCAAGGGCTGTATTTGGGAGTGTAAAGGTTAGCAAGAACTATTTCTCCTCATTACTGTAAGATTATTTGTATGTACTTGTGTAGGGAATTGAGTTACGACATAGTTGTCTACTGGTAAAGCCAACTTTTATTAATATATAGGGATTATAAATGGGAAATACAGTGTACTGATTGACTGTTACCCAGGTTTTAAACATATTTTATAATTTTTTAGCACTGATCCAATTTGAAATAAAGACTTATTTTTTTTTTTTTTTTTTTTTTTGGTCCTGGCACTCGCTTTGGAGACCAGGCTGGCTTCGAACTCACAGAGATCCGCCTGCCTCTGCCTCCCGAGTGCTGGAATTGAAGGCGTGCGCCACCAATGCCTGGCTAAATAAAGACTTCTTTTATTATGTAACTTGAGTGTAATGCCGTAACATATATCCAAACAAAATTCATTGTGTTCTTACTAAGTTCCAGAAAATAGTCTAAAAACTAAACATATTAATTTTCTGATCCCGATAGCCACCGAGTTATCAAAGCACTATCATTTGCTCCACTTATAGATGGGGAGGCTGAGGCACTGGCCACAGGCAGAGTGGCTTGTCTGTCGAAAACCAGGCAGGTAGTGAGGGGTCAGTGCTGGGATTTGAATTCAGCTTGTTCCAGAGCTCCGGCTTTCAGGGCTTTATAGTTACTGCCAGAACAGCTTGTTCTTTTTTATTATATAATATACATGGTTGAGCTCTTTCTTTTCTGAAACACGCTCACCCTAAATTTAAAAACATCTCTGAGTTAGAAGTGTCCTCAAGGAATCTCTGTATGGGAACTGGAATAGCTTCAGACAAACTCGGTTTCCATTCAGAAGAATCAAACAGCTCATCTGTTGAGCCTCTGTTATGCGGTGCCCTCACGTGTCTTGGCAGCTCATCTCCAGAGACCTGTTCAGTAAAACGTCTTGCCCTTTCGGTGTGATTTAAGAATGAACTGCAATTGGTTACTGATTTCCTACAGTATTAATAATTCACTTCTGTAAAGAACCTCCCTCTTCAGCAGCTGTTTTCTGTTTTCTAGTTCCCGTCCTGTAGATGGATGGTAAGGAGTGGCTGAATATGGAGAGACTAGAAAACAGAATTGTGGTCCTAAACCTTAGGGAGAACACAGTGCTTCCCTGGCTCTGCCAGGAAGGTGCTCCTTTACTTGCAGCAAGTGCTGACATTATTTGGCTTAAGCTCTTACTCAGCTTAGAAGTTTTACAAGTGGATGTCTTATTGGGCGTTGGTGGCACATGCCATTAATCCCAGCACTTGGGAGGCAGAGGCAGGTGGATCTCTGAGTCCTAGGACAGCCAGGGCTATGCAGAGAAACCCTGCCTGGAAAAACAAAACAAAACAAAGAAGAAAAGTGGATGTTTTAATATATCTACATTATTTCTTAAGAAGACTCTTTAAGCTTGTATGTTAACACTGGCAGTAATAAGAAGAGGAGGTATTTGAGAAAATAAAAGATGATTTTCTGGTTTTCTATGTATTAGAGTATCTGTGCTTTAAGAACATCAAAAACATTTTTACCTTCAAAAGTGCTGCTGTTATTCTAACAAAAGAAACAGCTGTCGTTTTTATTAAAATCTCCCCAGTAGATTAGGTACTCTTGGAAATACAACAAACAGCTTTAGAGATTTCTTTGAATTTTCAGAGAATGATGAATTAAAATTTTTGTTTGTATATGACAGGGTTCTCTCACTATGTAACTCTGGATAGCCTGGCAATTGTTATGTAGATCCAGTTGCCCTTGGACTCATAGAAATCCGACTGCTCAGGTGCTGCGGTTAAAGCCATAAGCTACCAGGAGGAACAATTCTGTTGTTTTGATTACACAACACACTGAAATGATATTTTGTAGCAACTTTCTAATTAGAAGCTCTTATGACTTTAATGTGAAATGTCCCAGTAGGCTCATGTATTTGAACACTTGGGGTGGTGCTATTCTGAGAGGTTGTGAACCTTTAGTAGGTAGGGCCTAGCTGATCCATTCTGGGTTCCTGGATGTGTGAGCAAGTCTTGTCATGTGTTTGCAGCCATGAATGCTGACACTCCCCACTATGAAATTGTGAGCCTGAAGAAGCCCCTTTTCCTTCAGTTGCTTCTGTCGCTTATTTTGTTTCAATAACATTTTGGAATTATATTGAAAATAGTATAATAGTTACAGGGTTGTTCTGTATGAGTAGATTTCTAAAGCACCTTTAAAATTCTGTGTTTTCTATCAGTATTGAGTTCGGCATTTATAAATATATATGTGTATACATACACACACACACATATATAAATTTCTGTGAGGAAATAAATCTTCCCTCAGAATTAAAACATTTTTAAAAAGCCAAGGCCTAACTGTAATAGTAAGTTTAAGTCATATTTAGAATAATAAAATAATAGTATTTTTCTTTTGTAGGAGAAGACTGCTGGCTCCTTTGGGACTATCTGTGAGGATGGCCTGAGACAAGTACCTCATTTGAAGGGGTAACCTTCAGCTCTAATGACCAGAATGCTGAGGAAGCTATGGCAGGTATGTGTTCATTATTCAGGGCTGGTAAAGCCCCATACAGACGCACTCACTCAAGACTCCACAATACTCTGGTAGGCTAAGGTTTAAAAAGCTGTCTCTACTCCAGATTCCAGGGGATCTAATGCCTCTTTCTTGACTCTGGGAGTGCGGGCGCCAGGACTATACAGTGGGACTCTGTGTCAAATTCCCCCCACCCCAAAAAAGAGCCTTTATTGTTTTTCTAGAGGACCTGGGTTCAGTTCCAGCAGCCATCCAGTGGCTTACAACCACTTGTAAGTCCTGCTCCAGAAAATGAGATGCCACCTCCTGGCTGCCATGTGGAACCTGCACCTGTAGCATATAGTCACCCTGAGACACACATCCACATCCACATGGATAAGAAACAAAGATTCTAATGAAAAGCAACCGGAAACTTAATACTTAAAAAGAGCACTTTTCCTTTCAAACTTTGACAATTATGAATGTTGACTGCTTTAATTTCAAAGGCAAAACATATTTAATCATGTTATATTTTAGAGATTAGTGTGTGTGTGCGCGCGCGCGCGCGCGCGCGCGCATGTACTGTATGTGCACTGTGTAGGTGCAGGTCCTGTGCAGGCCAGGAGAGGGTGTCAGGTCTCCCTGGAAGTGGAGCTGTGAGCTAAGAAGCAAACCTGAGGCTTCTGCAAGAACAGCAAGTGCTCTTAACTGCCGGGCCATCTCTCTAGTCCCTCATAACACAACTTATTTAGGGTATTTATAGTTTATTTTTTAACTAATATTTTCCCAAATCTGCCATGTGTCAGGTACTTCCCCAGATGCTCTAGTAACGGAGTGCAAAGGCAAGGGACATCACCATGGAGACCTTTAGTGTGGGAAATGGACCTAAGCATTTGCCACTCCCTTGTCTATGTTTAAAAATGTAACCAGGCGTGGTAGCACATGCCTCTAATCCCAGAACTAAGGGGCATCTCTTGAGTTGGAGAGAAGCATGTTCTACATAGCAAATTCCAGGCCTGACAGGGTTATATAGTGAGACTATTATAAACACAAAACAAAACCAAATTTAAGGCCAGTGAAATGGCTGTGTCATTTGTCAAGTCTGATGACCTAAGTTTGTCTCCAGAACCCACCGTGCAGAAGGAGAGGACCGACTCCCCTCCTGCAAGCTGTTCTTTGACATTCACACATTTGCTGGGTCACACAGGTTCACAGACTGAACATAAAGAAGTGTAGTTAAGGCCTGGAGATGTGGCTAGGCGGTTAAGAGCACCAGCTGCTCTTCCAGGGGACCTGGGTTCGATTCCCAGCACCCACATGGCTGCTCACAACTGTCTGTATCTCCAGTTCCAGAGGATCTAACCCTCATACAGACATACATGTAGGCAAAACACCATTGCATATAAAATAAATAAATTTTAAAAAGAAATATAATTAAAAAATAACCTCAAGACATAAATACTTGAAAATATATTGTAAATATACAGGCCACTAGTAATAGTGAATCATAATTATGCAAATTAGGGTGATTTATATTAACCATACCAATTTTTAAATATTTAATTGTACTTTACACTCATATATTTTATCTAATTTTGGCTTTTACAGGAAACATTAGGTTACATACTATGTGCTTGAGATAGTTTAGTACAGTTATTTAAAATATTTTTTAAGTAAAATTAACATAGCCTCAGTGAAGTAGGTAATAGTTGCCTTATTTTATAAACAGGAACTGTAAAGGACAGAGGAATGATTTTCTAGCTTCTTAAGGATAGCCCACCTCAGATCTAAGAGCAGCACTCTTGTGTGAAAGACACAGCACACCTTACTGCAAACACTAGGAGCAAACTGTCTGCTGCAGACAGGCACTTAGGGGGTCACATTAGCAAACTACCAACAAGTCACTTTTCATGGTAGAGCCAGGTTACGCCACTCAGTGTGGCACACCTTCCTGCCTCACAGTGGGTGGCAAACCGGGCTGTCACTGTCCTAGAGACATGTTCTTCCCCGAATCTAGGATCAGAGCTTTCTAGCAGGAACCTGTCCAACTTGGATGCTCTAGTCTTCAGTGTCATTAGGGTCCTTTCTCTGATTTGAACAAAGACAGGTAGCAGTGAGAGCTTCGTACTTCTCGGCCTTCATTAGCGTTAGCAAAGGCATCCTCTGAAAGAAGCCTTCTCTTTTGTCCATCATTTCTGTGTCTCGAGTCACTTTAATACTGGACTTCTTTTGGTTTTGACATTTTCTTGCGATTATCTTTTAGGTAAGGATTCTAAGTGCCAGTAATATTTTTAAAAGTTGGTTTGTGTCTTAGAGTTTCTGTTGCTGTGAAGAGACACCATGGCCACAGCAACTCTTACAAAGAAAAAGGTAGTTGGAAGTTTCTGTCCCACCCGGTCCTGCAGCCGTTCAGTCCCAAATAAACACACAGAGGCTTAGATTATTTATAATCTGTTTGGCTGATGGCTCAGGTTTCTTATTGACTAGCTCTCTCTTAATTATTAACCCATTTCTATTAATCTGTGTATCTCCACATGGTCTTGGCTTACTGGTGATGCCCAGGTCTCTTGCTTCCTCGGCAGCTCCATGGCGTCTCTTTGACTCCACTTACGACCTTTCTCTAGCCCTTTTTGGATTGCCTGTCTGACTCCATCCTGCCTGTCCACTGGCCAAAACAGCTTTATCCATCAACCAATAAGAGAAACCTATTCACAGCACACTGAAGGACATCCCCCTTCAGAAAACATCTAATTGAGGTGGCAGCTGACAGTTTCAGAGGTTCAGTCCAATATCATCATGGCGGGAAGCATGGCGGCCTGCAGGCAGACACGGTGCTGACTATATCCTGATCAGAAGGCAGCAGGTAGGACTGTGACACTGAGTGAAGCTTAAGCATAGGAAACCTTAACCCCCCCCCCACACACACACACAGTGACACACTCCTCCAACAAAAGCCACACCTCCTAACAGTGCCACTCCCTGTGAACTTGTGGGGCAGTTACATTCAGACTGCCACACTGGTGCACATTTGTGTTATCAGATTCCTAGGTTAATATTTTTAAGAACTGGACTATTTGAGTGTTTATATTTGAAATGTGAGGACACCTTAACTGTAGGAAGCCACTGTCCATTTCTGCATGTCCTCATGCCTTTTGTTTTCATTGGACCCCACCATTCTTTGTATATTATCTTAAGCATTTTGTGACCTCACTGGATTTGCAATTTTTACTTTGAATGTGAAAGTAAAACATGTGAAAGTGAATATTTACAGCTAGCCAAATAGAATTCTGACTCGAAGAAAAAGGGAAACTAAGTGGAGCATAGAGTTCTGAGAATTCTCAGGAAATCTATATGAATGAAGATTCCTAAGGATTCCTAGTACATAGAATTTGATTCTTAAGAACAGTTTTATTGGGCTGGAGAGGTGGCTCAGAGGTTAAGAGCAGTGACTGCTCTTTCAGAGGAGCCAGGTTCAATTCCCAGCACCCACATGGCAGCTCACAACCATCTGTAACTCCAATTCCAGTGAATCTGGTACCTTCATACTGACATACAAGTGTTCAAAGTACCAATGTACATAAAAATAAATAAAACCTTGAAAAAAAGTAAAATACCACTTTTATTTATTTATTTGGTTGCAAATAATAAAATATTAAAAATTATAAACTAAATAAAAATAATAAATATAATATTTATATAAAATAACAAAAACTAAATAAAAATTAATAAATAAATGAAACTTATTATTTAGTTATTGTTTGTTTATTTAGGTGATACTAGATAAAAATTAATATGAAGCTAACAAACATAAAATGTTTTTATTTGACCCAGATTTGGTATAAAAATATTATTTTTATTCATATACAATCTGAACAAAAATAACATCTTTTGTGACTAAGTAGGCCATTATACTATTTATTGTCTGTTAATCATTTAATTTGAAATACAAGACATCCAAAAAGAACTGGAAATCCAGTACAGACATGACTCTGTCTAATTTATAAACATTTTAATTAGAAGCATAGTTACTTTAAATTTTTAGTATTTATTCTTATAAATATGGGTATTTTTTCCTGTATGTGTGTTTTTGCACGATATGTGCATCCATGCCTGTGGAGGCCAGAGGAGGGCTTTGGATCCCTTGGGGCAGAAGGACAGATGTTTGTGAGTCCCCAACATGGGTTCTTTAGAAGAACACGGAGCCATCTCTCCATCCCAAATCTGCTCCCTTTCCATGTGAAAAAAAAAACAAAAACAAAAAATCCTACTTTTTAATATTTTGAAACTGTATTTTATCATTATAGTTTTTTTACAGAGCAGAAGTCATGATTCTAAGTACAATAATGTTTGCTGTCATTGCAAGAACTATGCTGTTTTCTTTTCTTTTTTTGAGACAGTGTGTTTCTCTGTGTATCTTTGGAGCCTGTCCTGGAGCTCACTCTGTAGACCAGGCTGGCCTTGAACTCACAGAGATCCACCTGTCTCTGCCTCCTGAGTGCTGGGATTAAAGGTATTCGCCACCACTGCCCAGCAACTATGCTGTTTTCACTTGAATTTCTCTGCAGAAAAAGTCCTTTGAATGTTTTTTCCTCTCTTGTTTCACTCTTAGTCTATAAATTATATACACTATTCATATATAAAACTCACTTATTACTAGTAAAATTTAGATGTCAGCAAATGTTTATTGAATGCTGATGTTACATTTTAGTAACTGGCATGCTTTAGATTGGGGAGTATTTTCATATTCTGATGACTAAGGTAACTTTTAGCAATATGGGCTTATTTCAGGTAATCTGTAAAGTAAAACACAGTGTCTTACTTTGTCTTAAAGAAAACTTGTCTCCAGCTTGAGCTTGCATTTCCTACAGTCCCAGCACTCAGAGTAAAGTAAGGCCGGGTGACTGAGGCATGAGGGTTTTACCGTTGAGGCCAGTCTGGGCCTTTATAGCAAGACCCTGCTTCAACAAACAAAAAACTTGCTTTTCAGTTGATCCTAGGTCAGAACTAACACAAATGTAAAAGTAAGTTATCCTCTGTTTGCAATTTTAAGTCCTTAAAACTATTATTTGTTATATTTTATAGAAGAACAGTTTCAAACAATATTAAAGATAATGTATAAATATCATAAACATTCCACCTGAAACACATGAAAAGTCCATTTTTAATATTTTCATATAGTCTTTATCCAAAATTTACATATTCTCTTAATTATTAATAATATAATACAAATTTTATTCAGATTAAAAATATCATTTGGATAATATTCTTTTCATGTTTCTTGCTGTTATCATTTTTTTTAAGATTTTTTTTATTTATTCTGTATAAAGTCTTCTGCCTGCACACCAGCAGAGGGCACCAGATCTCATTACAGATGGTTGTGAGCCACCATGTGGTTGCCGGGAATTGAACTCAGGACCTCTGGAAGAACAGTCAGTGCTCTTAACCGCTGAGCCATCTCTCCAGCCCCTACTGTTATCATTTTTAATAGCAGTATAACAACTGATTTAATCAGATTTTAGAAGCATTTCTCTATGGATCTATGAACTGGAAACAGTTTCCAAAATTAATTATACATATAATACTTGATGTGTTTAGATACCTTTTTCCATGTTTTAGGGCCCAGTGACACTGACCTCTAATTGCTTCCTATAGTAAATAGTACAACGCCCTCAGATTGGTTTTAGACCCTTTTAGTTGGACTCCAAACAAGAGGAAGAGATGTTTTACCAACAGTGATTTCTCTACAACAGTTTTCCTGTGTCAGTGTCATTGCCTTTCATGACAAGGGAGATTAACTGGGACCATCATATCATAATAGTATTTTGTGTATGTATGTGTGATTCTGGGATTTCAGGTGGGTCCCCTTGCCTCCCCAGCTTTTGGGGGTTTCCGGTGATCTGAACTCTGGTCTTCATGCTCTAATGGCAGGTGCTTTATCCTCTGACCTGCCACCTCTTCGACCTATTTAATGATTTTTTAAAATTGGGATAGGTAGTGTCTTAGGGTTTCTTTTCTTTTTAAAGATTTATTTTCTTATTTATTTATTTATTTATTTATTTATTTATTATGTATACAGTGTTCTGTCTGCATGCATTCCTGCATGACCGAAGAGGGCATCAGATTCCATTACAGATGGTAGTGAGCTGCCATGCGGTTGCTGGGAATTGAACTCAGGACCTCTGGAAGAGCAGTCAGTGCTCTTAACTTCTGAGCCTTGTCTCCAGCCCTAAGTTAGGGTTTCTATTGCTGTGAAGAGACACCAGGTCCATGGCAACTCTTATAAAGGAAAACATTTAATTGGGGCTGGCTCACAGTTCAGTTTCAGAGCACTGTCATCATGGTGGGACTTGGCAGCTTGCAGGCAGACATGGTGCTGGAGAGGTAGCTGAGAGTCTTACATCTTATGGCAACAGGAAGTGCACTGTCTTCACTGGGTGTGGCTTGAGCATATATGAGATTTCAAAGTCCATCTTCATAGTGATCCATTCCTCCAACAAGACCACACTTACACCAACAAGCCCGCATGTCCTAATAGTGCCACTCCTTTGGGGGCCGTTTTCTTTCAAACCACCACATTCCACTCCCTGGCCCCCAAGGCTTGTAGCCATATCATAGTGCAAAAATGCATTCAGCCCAAATTCAAAAGTCCCCATAGACTGTAACAGTCTCTAAGTTATTTAAAAGTCTAAAATTCAAAGTCTCTTTTGAGATTCATGCAATCTCTTAACTATAATCCCCTTTATTTTAATTTATAATTAAAATAAAAAAGCAGATCGCATACTTGCAACACATAATAGCACAGGCTATACATTACCATTTCACCATTTCAAAACACAGGGACGGGAGCATAGTGAGGAAATGCAGGACCAAAGCAAGACAGAAAACCAGCGGGGCAAACTCCAGACTCTGCATCCCCATGTCTGATGTCAGATGGCTCTTAAGATCTGCGACTTCTTTCAGCTTTGTTGGCTGCAACTCACTTCTTTCCCTTGGGCTGGTTCCACGCCCTGTTAGTAGCTCTCTTCAGCCGGTATCCCACGACACTGGCTTCTCCAGCATCTTGGGGTCTCCAAGGCAATCCGGGCTTCACCTTCACTGTTGCATGCAGGGGTCTTTCTAGGCCTCCATTTAGGGACACCCCTGGCACATGCATGGCCTTGTGGCTTTTCTTAGTCAGGGAGGCAAATTCCATAGCTCTCCTTCTATCCTTCACTCCAGAACCACATGGCCAAAGCTGCCAAGTTCTGCTGCTTACTGGATGGAACATAGACCCCTTCAGCAACGTGCAGGCAGGCATGGTGCTGGAGAGGGAGCTGAGAGGTCTAGATACCGCAGGCAACAGCTGTCTCACTGGGCATGGCCTGAACATATCTGAGACTTCAAAGCCTGCCTCCACAGTGAAATACTTCCTCCAACAAGACCACACCTACTCCAATAGCTCCACATGTTGTGATAGTGCCACTCCCTTTGGGGGCCTTTTTTTTTTTTTTTTTTTTCCAAACCACCACAGGCTCATTTGTATCTCTCAAGTGCTGTGATTACAAGCATGCCCCCGGCTTCATAGTAGTGATCTTTATTCCTGCTTTTTAATTCAATTGTGTCTTGTCAGCTAAGCTACTTTCAAAAAGAAAAACTTTATAATGTGCAAATGCTATCTCTTATTTTCCTAAAGAACTTTTGAGAGAATGGAAGATAGCATCAGTTAACCTCTCACTGCATACTAGCCGTGAAGAACACACTCCTTGTTTGCCTTGTTTGCCTTGTTTGCCTCTGTCCCTAGAGAAGTCTCTGCTGTTTTTCTGGAAAGCTCCTACACTGTGCTTTCATACAGTTCCTATAATTCTCTTGTTGTTACCTTTGAGTGCCAGCTTCTCTTGCTGCACTGTTGGTGACCGAGCAGGGCCGTCTATTTGGTCACCTCTGCATCCCTAGTGCAGTACCTGCCAGGTGGCTGACATTCCACACGTTGTTAAATATGTTTTTGGAAGAATCTTGGTTTTATAGGTGAGAAGGCAGACTTAGAATGAAGTTGATACTTTACTGAGAGAACAACTCTAAATCCTGTGGTTTTATGCTGTCCCACACAGCTTGTGTGAATTAATTAGTCTGTGTCTGACTGTCTTCTTCCGTGAAATTGGTCAGTTGGACTAAAACTTTTGTTTCCTACAGAATTATAACTGGAGATTCTTTTTTGTTGTTGGTAGCGTGTCTCGCTGTGTGTGTGTGTGTGTGTGTGTGTGTGTGTGCGCGCAGCTAGAAAACAGAGGATAATCCCAGCTGTCATTTCTTAGGTGCTGTCCACTTTGGTTTTTGAGGCAGGACCTCTCACTGGTCTGGAACTTGCTAAGTACATTAGGCTGGACAGGGAGCTCCAGGGTTCTGCCTCTGTCTCCCAGTGCTGGAATTAAAAGTACCCTACCATGTCCGCGTCTGGCTTTGTTGTTGTGTGTTAGAGAGTAAACTCAGTTCTTGTGCTTGCTCAACAAATACTTAACCATCTCCATGCTCCACTTTTTGGTTTTTTGATCTATTTTTAGGCTAAATTCAGATGTAGAATCGAACCATTTAGCCCAATCTTGAAGCTTTGGGGAGAGTAGGGATTCTCATATTTTCTTAAGCACTGTCTTAGTTACTTTTTTATTGTTACAAAACACCATGACCAAGGCAACTTATATAAAGAAAGCATTTAATTTGTAAGTTTGTGCCAGTGTGCTGAGCTGAGTCTTTATTCAGTTGGGGAGGGTGAGAGTCCATGACCCTCACGGTGGGGGTGGGGATGGGGTGGGGTGGGGGTGGGGCAGCAAGCAGGCAGGCTTGGTGCTATAGAGCAGTAGCTTGCATGGGATCCACAATTGTGAGCCGAGAGTGCCAACTGGGAGTGAATGGTGGGGGCTTTCCCCCACTTCTGTTTGTGAGATTATTATATAATTACATCATTTCTCCCCTCTTTCCTCCCTCCAAACCTTCCCATATGCCCCTCCTTGCTCTCTTTCAAATTCATGGTCTCTCTTCTAATTGTTGCTGCATGCCTCTACATATATGTGCGTGTATTCCCATGCTTCTAAGTATATTTGTGTATGAATATATTCCCAAACTCAGCCTTCTTAGTCTGAACAGTGCCATTGGGTATCAGAGAACCTGCTGTGTTCTTCCTGGAGAAAACTATTTCCATTCTCAGCACTCCTTAGTGGCCTGCAGTTCTTTATGTGGCTTTGCGCCTGGCGGGCTTTCCCCATTACGGATCTTGAGGAAAACCTACAGCTACCACCCTACTAAGTCAACATTTGTCCTTTGCCCACAGAATAAGGGTAGTCCTCCCCTTTGTCAAGGCTTGGGCTTTGATCCCCGAAGCCCACCCACAGTGGCACACCTCCTCCATCAAGGCCGCACCTAACGCTTCCCCAGCAGTTCCACCAGCTGAGGACATAGGAGCCTCTGGGGGCCATTTTCATTCTAATCACAACAGGACTATTTAAATAATATCCAGAGTCCAGTTGGGTTAGCAGAAGCAGAGGCCCTAAGGAAGGCAAACTGCAGTGAGCAGAGTCAGCCTAGGAGTCTCCTAGGTCTGTCGAGTTAGATTCAGAAGGAGCCTGATGTTGAAACACCCTGAAGTGTCTTAGCTAAGCAGCTTGTTCTGTGTTTTAAACAGAAGCCTTTAAACAAACTGGGGGGAGGGGCAGTTTCCATCTGTATCCCAGTCTGGCTTTGTGTTCACTGTATAGACCAGGTAGGCCTGGAACTAACTGGTGATTCTCTTACCTCAGCTTCTTTAGTGCTGGCTTTATAGTGTGTGCCATATGCTGAGCTGAATCCTGGTTTTTCCTTCCTAAAGATTTATCTTTAGTTATGTGTATGTGTCTATGTTAGTATATGCTACCCTTGTGGTCAAGAGTACAAGTGGAGGCCAGAAGAGGGTGTCAGATCTCCTGGAGTTGAAGTTATAGGTTGTCATGAGCCACCACCTAACATGAGTGTCGGGAACCAAACTTAGGTCCTCTGGAGGAGCAGCAAGCAGTCTTAATGGCTAAGCCAGCTCTCCAGCCTCTCTCTCTCTCTCTCTCTCTCTCTCTCTCTCTCTGTCTCTCTCTCTCTCTTTCTCTCTCTCTCTCTGCCTGTCATTCAGTAACTTGGATTAAATTATATATGTTTCTAAGGTCAATATTTTCAGAGGGAAAAGTACAACTTAGATATAGATTATAAGCATAAGTATATCTTTCATGACTTTAGTAAAAATACTTAAGCTTATAAAATTTGTTTAGATCTAGGGCTGGCAAGATGACTCAGTGGGTAGAGGTGCTTGCTGCCAAGCCTGATGATCTGAGCTGGGCCCCTGGGTCCCATGTGGTGGGAGGAGAGCATCAACTCCTAAATGTTGTCTCCTGATGTCCACAAGTGCTCACTTACTGAATGTGAGGATAAAGTAAAATTCAGTGAGATCTGCTTCAATGTTCATTTACCAATCTCAATTAGTCAGCTTGTAGAAAGAAAACAGAAGTAAAAGTAATGATTTGATAGCATATTCTTTTTTTTTTAATTTTTTGGAGGCAAAGACAACTGAGTTTCTTATTTATTTATTTATTTATTTATTTATTTATTATGTATACAACATTCTGCTTCCATGTATATCTGCACACCAGAAGAGGGCACCAGATCTTATAACAGATGGTTGTGAGCCACCATGTGGTAGCTGGGAATTGAACTCGGGACCTCTGGAAGAGCAGTCGGTGCTCTTAACCTCTGAGCCATCTCTCCAGCCTCTGATAGCATATTCTTATTATGTGCTATATAAGGTTAAAAACATATGACATTAACCCAAAAAGTTGAATCTTCTGACAAGTCAGAAAGGTCAAGGGGCCTGGGCTACTCAGTCTCTCTTTGGCAGCTCTTATGACTGACTGCTGCTTTGTTCTACCCCTGAGTTCCCTGAGTTCTGCTTCTCCCTTCTCACATTGGGGCTTGAACCCAGGACCCTACTGTGGGCTGGGTGGGTGCTCTTACCCCTGAGAGCAAGTCTCAGCCACCCTCACTTGGTTTGTTCACACTTTGTTTTTATCAGTTTTGCAGAATTGCTCAGGCTGCCCTCAAACTTGTGCCTTCTTCAGCTAAATGAAAGTCACGCTGAGTTCACTCTTGATTGGTGGCAGAGACCACTGCCCAGCAGTGGTATAATGAGGGGATTTGGATGGAATTGACACATTGTTTTGAAAGTGTTTTAAGTTTGTAAAGTGCAGTTTTTCAAACACCTCTTAGAGCCTCTAAGAGTAGAAGTGGGGTCCTGGGACCCTCCACTATTGTCAGGGAGTAGCTTAGCCTCTGTTTCCTACAATCAGCTAGATTCTCTCTCTCTCTCTCCTCAAAAAATGTGATTACTGACATACACTCACTGTACATGGCGATGGGCTTCAAAAGACATTTTCATATTTGTGCACCAAGGGCTTTGACCACAGGCACCCCTCTTGTTCTTTCTGTCCCCCTCCTGTTACTCCCATGCATTCTCCCCGTTAGTTTTGCTTCCGTTCCATGTCCTATATAAATATACGATTGTATGGGCCTGCGCAAAACTTAGTGTCCATGGAAGAGATAAAACATGGCATGTTTGTCTTTCTGAGAAAGATTTCTTTCACTTAATAGGATTATCTTTAGTTGTGCACATTAATAAACAAAATTTGACTTACATTTTTGCTTTTCAGAGTAATTTTGTTTGAAGAAAGGGATCCTTTCCTTAAAAGATCCGTTTTGAAACCTGCTACTTTCAGAAAGCAAATCCCTTTGTCTTTGATCTCTAGCTGTGAGTTCACCCCAGTTAAAGACAGCCTCTCTCTGAGCCAGGAGAATGAAGTCACAAGGTGGCTTATTCCTGCCCCCTCACATTGCTTCATGGGCATGCATTCTCTTCCCCTTAGTGGAGCCACTGGGGAGTCTCTGCTCTTGCTTCTCCTTTTTATGGCGCCGAAGATTGAACCCAGAGTCTCATTGTGAGCACTCGACCCTGAGAATCCCATTTTTAATGATAAACAGCTATCAAATAGCTGTGTGAGTTACAGTTTTAAATACCATGATTCCTCTTTGATTAGGAGATCCTAGTTTCTAACAGTTAATAGTTTTGAGTTTCTGAGATTTCTTTATCATCTCTTACAGATCAGGAGTTAGATGGTTCTTTCTTTCTTTCTTTTCTTTCTTTTTTTTTTTTTTTTTTTTTTTTTTGGGTTTTTCGAGACAGGGTTTCTCTGTGTAGCTTTGGAGGCTGTCCTGGCACTCACTCTGGAGACCAGGCTGGCCTCGAACTCACAGAGATCCACCTGCCTCTGCCTCCCAAGTGCTGGAATTAAAGGCGTGAGCCACCAACGCCCGGCTAGATGGTACACATGATATTGTACTTTGTTCTTATTCAGATCTGCCTCTCACCGTACTCTCCATCTCTCCCTCTTGGTGGTCTCCTACCTCCAGATAGTCTCCCCTTGTGCTTTCCTGCTACACATACCCCACTACCCCTTCTTTTTCCTCCTTTCCATTAAGAATCCTTTCTTTCTACTCATGGTTCCCTTTCTATTTGCATGACACACCAACATGCCTACCCCATATCTGGAACTCTAACCCTGATTCTTCACGTGAGAGAGAGAGAGAGAGAGAGAGAGAGAGAGAGAGAGAGGGTACAGTATTTGTAACTCTAGCTCTTCTCACACTGTTTAACACAATGACAATTTCTTGCAAACATCACCATTTCATTCTTGAAGATTTCTGTAGTTATATTTTCTATGGATTGGTGTTTTGCCTACATGGATATCTGGGCACCACATGCATGCAGTGCCCACAGGGGTCAGAAGAGGTGTTGGGTCCTCTGGAACTAAAGTTATAGGTGGTCTTGAACCTACCATGTGAGTGCTGGGATTTGAATCCCGGATTCTCTGGAAGAGCAATCAGTGCTGTTTAACATTGGGCTGTCTCTCCAGCCCATGATTTATTTTTTTTTCACTTTTTAATCATTATTTTGTTTTAAAAAGGATCTTTTCTCTTTTTTTATACCAATCCCAGTTCCCACTCTCTCCCCTCCGTCTGCTCCCCATTCCTTCCCCCATCCCACCCCTATCCACTTCTCAGAGAGGGTCAGGCTTCCCATGAGGAGTCACCGTGATTTTAATTTTTCCGAGTGGAGATTGGACTGTGAATACTCCGTATGGCTGGGCTGATGCTCTTTGTTGGGATGGTTAGTGCAGCGCTGAGTGTGCTGCTTGAATCTGTCTCATGATTATGCAGTTCGTATCTGAATGAGCAGATGGGGGAGGTCTCCACACCCAAATCAGAGCGCACAGCTGTGCTCCCTGACAAGCACTGCCAGCACACCTTCTTAGAAGGCCTTTAAGTGGACTCTCCATCCTTCAACTATGGCACGGATGGCTACTAAATGAAAACCACTCGAAATATGCTGGCAAATAAGTGTAACCACTAATTGTATTTATTTGAATTTGGTTTGGACATCAGAAGCACATAAACCTTGACTTAGCCTAAAAATTTTACTATAAATATTCATTGCCAATTTATTTGAATGTAGTTTTTAAAAATGTAAAGGTTTATAGCTGGGCAGTGGTGGCACATGCCTTTAATCCCAGCACTCAGGAGGCAGAGGCAGAGGCAGGTGGATCAA
The DNA here is from genome assembly GCF_003668045.3 of Cricetulus griseus. Taxonomy (NCBI): domain Eukaryota; kingdom Metazoa; phylum Chordata; class Mammalia; order Rodentia; family Cricetidae; genus Cricetulus; species Cricetulus griseus. The sequence goes on from NC_048603.1 coordinate 29,587,568, forward strand.
GGCCAGCCTGGTATACAGAGTGAGTTCCAGGATATCCAGGGCTACACAGAGAAACCCTGTCTCGAAAAGCAAAAAATAAAATAAAAGTGTTATAGCTTTATTGAGCTATAATTCATATACCATGAGATCCACCCATTTCATATATAAAATTCAGTGATTTTCAAGAGTGTATATGTTGATGATTCAGTATCAGTATTATGAGTTCCAGCTATTATTGACTAGAGTGATATGCTCTGACCCAGTTGGGTTCTCTGGAACTACTTTCCTATTCCTGCCAGTTCAGGTTAATTGACAGTGTTTACCTGCTCTAGCACTGACTTGTTTGCACAGTGAGTCAAACATGAGAGAGATCAGCTGGAGTAGCTCAACTGAGAAAGTGTTAGGTTGAAGATACTGAGGTCTTTTGCTTCGTCTAGAGTTAGGGAGACTTTTATCATAATGACGCTGTTATTGGGGAAAAAAGAGAAGAGGACACAGTATCACTTCTAAGGAGACCACCTATAAGTGCGCAGGTATAGGTAGGGAGCAGGAACAGAAATGCTAGCAGGGCTATGCAACAATGTGGTTAGCACTAGACTAGAAATACAGAGGTGTATATCAAGAGGTGACTCATAAAGTAGAGAGATATTCCATCAAGTGTACAGACAAGTGTCCTGGAATCAAGAGCAGCCTGAGTGAAATGGAGAAAGCACATCAGGTATTCCTGGAGTGACTGCCATCTCCCAAGGAGATAAGAAGATGATGGCAAGAGATGCAGCAGAAAAATGAGGTTCGGGCCAGAGAGTGAAGGGAACGGCGTAAGCTGTAAGATGCTTCAACTCCAGTCCTTCAGCATTTGAGCGCAGCCAGGCGAGTGGGGAGAAGGCCTAGCTGATAGGTTGGATTTCGTGTCCATGCCACTATGGCTGCCCTTCCAGTTCCTCCCCTGCTAACAGTGTGGTAACAGTGTGCTTCCATAGCAGGCCCGGCCCTATTCTTTCTATGGAGTCTATTGACTGACTGAGAGACTCCCTAAACACACACGGGGTTGCTCCTAAGTATCACATGGTCTTCAGTGTGTTGACTTTGGAGACAGGCATCTGTTTAGATCCTTAGAGCCCTTTTTCCTGATTCCTGATCCACAGGGTAGATCTGTATAATGGACATATGCCACAGCATAACATGAGCACACATGATAACGTCATCTCATTAAAACCATAGTTACTCATTTTAAATTTATCCCAATGTAGGTGCTTGGAGTTGTGCCTCACACACTTCAGCAGCTCAGCGGTCTCTTACCTGCCGACTAAGCTGTTTACTTGATTGCACCATGGAAATGCTACTAGTGAGACTTGTTGAGCACAAAAGTGGACTTGAAGAGCCAGAAGCCACTGTTTTCAAATGAAGGATTCCAGGGTTAAGCCTCAGTGCTTTTAAATCACCACTGAGATTCCCCCCTAAAATCAAAATGGCAAGCAGACGAAAGTCAACAACGCCTTGCATGGTCCTGGCCAGTGAGCAGGATCCAGACCTTGAGTTGATATCAGATTTGGATGAAGGTCCTCCTGTCCTCACACCTGTAGAGAATGCTAGAGCAGAGAGTGTTCCCAGTGACGAAGAAGTTCATGACCCTGTGGATTGTGACAATCAGCCAAGCAAAAAGGTGGAAGGGGGCTATGAATGTAAATACTGTACTTTCCAAACCCCAGATCTAAACATGTTTACTTTCCATGTAGACTCAGAACACCCCAATGTTGTACTGAATTCATCCTATGTTTGTGTTGAATGCAACTTTCTCACCAAAAGGTATGATGCACTTTCTGAGCATAATCTGAAGTACCACCCAGGAGAAGAGAGTTTCAAGCTGACTATGGTGAAGCGTAATAACCAGACAATCTTTGAACAAACAATAAACGATCTGACTTTCGATGGTAGTTTTGTTAAAGAGGAGAATACAGAACAAGGAGAATCTGTAGATGTTTCTTCTTCGGGAATCTCCATCAGTAAAACTCCCATCATGAAAATGATGAAAAATAAGGTCGAGAACAAACGGATCACAGTGCATCATAACTCGGCTGAGGACACTCCCGAAGAGAAAGAAAACGGAGTGAAAGTAAACCGGGAAGAAAACGGGGAGAGTGCGAGTTCTTCAGTCTCAGAATCCAGTACAAGCACTTCCACCATCAGCAGAGTGCACCCCAATCCTGCCCGCACTGTCGTGACGCCCTCTGCTGTTCTTCCTGGGTTAGCACAGGTCATCTCTGCAGTGTCTGCTCAACAGAGCTCCAACCTGGTCCCCAAAGTCTTAATCCCTGTCAATAGCATTCCTACCTACAACGCTGCATTGGATAACAACCCACTTCTACTCAACACCTACAACAAATTCCCGTACCCCACAATGTCAGAGATTACAGTTCTTTCTGCTCAAGCAAAATACACAGAGGAACAGATCAAGATCTGGTTTTCAGCCCAGCGCTTAAAGCACGGTGTTAGTTGGACTCCTGAAGAAGTAGAGGAGGCGAGGAGGAAGCAATTCAATGGAACAGTACATACTGTACCTCAGACCATAACTGTTATTCCTACACACATTTCCACGGGGAATAATGGGCTACCGTCTATTTTACAGACATGCCAAATAGTTGGTCAGCCAGGCCTGGTTCTTACTCAAGTAGCTGGAACAAATACCTTGCCGGTATCAGCACCAATCGCCCTGACAGTGGCAGGGGTTCCAAATCAGGCAAGTGTACAAAAGAGTCAAGTGCCCGCTGCTCAGCCTGCTACAGAAACAAAAGTGGCCACAGCAGCAGTCCCATCGTCGCCAAGTGTCAGACCTGAAACTGCGTTAGTGAACCCAGATTCCTTTGGAATTCGGGCCAAAAAGACTAAAGAACAGCTGGCAGAACTGAAGGTTAGCTATCTTAAAAACCAATTTCCACATGACTCAGAAATCATCAGGCTTATGAAAATAACAGGCCTTACCAAAGGCGAGATTAAAAAATGGTTTAGCGACACAAGGTACAACCAGAGAAATTCAAAGAGTAATCAGTGCTTACATCTCAATAATGACTCCTCTGCCACTGTCATTATAGACTCGAGTGAAGATACCCCGGAACCCCCAGCTGCAGTTACTTCACAGCAGAAACAGTCCTGGAATCCCTTTCCTGACTTTGCTCCCCAGAAGTTTAAAGAGAAAACAGCAGAGCAGCTCCGTGTCCTCCAGGCAAGTTTTCTCAACAGTTCTGTGCTTACAGATGAAGAGTTAAATAGGCTAAGAGCGCAAACCAAACTTACTAGAAGAGAAATTGATGCTTGGTTTACAGAGAAGAATAAAACAAAAGCTTTAAAGGATGACAAAAAAGAAGTAGATGAAAGTAATGTAGGCAGTTCCAAAGAAGAACCTGGAGAAAGTTCTCCTGGAGACGAAGCAGCTGCACCTAAGTCTGGAGGGACGGGCAAGATATGTAAGAAGACACCGGAGCAGCTGCACATACTTAAAAGTGCGTTTGTGCGAACACAGTGGCCGTCACCAGAGGAGTATGACAAGCTGGCTGAGGAGAGTGGGCTTGCCAGAACAGACATAGTTAGTTGGTTTGGGGATACCCGTTATGCTTGGAAGAATGGCAACTTGAAATGGTACTACTACTATCAAAGCTCCAATTCAAGTAGTTTGAACGGTCTGTCTTCCCTTAGGAAAAGAGGGAGAGGCAGACCCAAAGGACGGGGCAGAGGCCGACCACGTGGGAGGCCTAGAGGAGGCAAAAGAATGAACACCTGGGACAGGGTACCATCGCTCATAAAGTTTAAAACTGGAACGGCAATACTTAAGGACTATTACCTGAAGCACAAATTCCTTAATGAGCAAGACCTTGATGAACTTGTCAACAGATCACACATGGGCTACGAGCAGGTCAGAGAGTGGTTTGCAGAAAGACAGAGACGATCTGAGTTAGGCATAGAATTATTTGAGGAAAATGAGGAGGAGGAGGAAGTTATCGATGAGCAGGAAGAAGAGGAAGAAGAAACAGATGATAGTGACACTTGGGAACCCCCACGACATGTGAAGCGGAAGCTTTCTAAATCGGATGACTGAAATGTAAGTGTTTAGCCTTCGTATTCATCATCAGCCATGTATGTATTTTAACAACCACCTGATTGGTTCAGTCATGTTCACTTGTGTGTGTGGTACGCATGTGTGCATGTGTGTGTGCATGTGTGTGCATGCGTGTGTATGTGTGTGTGCACACACCCGAGAATGTGTGTGCAGTACTATGTGGCTCCAAGGACCCACCTCTCTGTGCATCTGCACTAGGAATACAGGTGTGTGCTGCTGTGCGTGCTCTTCCGAGGGCTCTCGTGTCTTTATGAACATACTGTCGTGACCTGAGCCAGCCACCCAGCCCTCACCTTCACCTTTACTAATTTCTATGAAACTTTTCTCCTAGGAAGAGGACCAGGTGTCGCTAGTCGTGACATGTATTATTATTAGTGTAGCTTGACAATTATACAGGTTTTAATGTCTTAATGGTCCCTTTAATTATTTACTTTTCATACGAAATGTTTTAAAGGAAAAAAAGAGAAGAGAAATGGGAAACAAACACTAAAGATAATAAGAGTATTTCTTGTAACCTTCTCTCTATTGGTGCTTTGTTTTTGCCTACATAAGGAGGCAATTCAAACTGGAGTGAAGGAGGACAGGTTTACTGAAGGGAGAGAGCACAAACATGAGGACTGGGTCTTAGAAACCCTCATGAAGGCAGACACTGTCTTCTCCATTGTTCCCCCAGAACTTCATCAGACTGTGCTACTCACTCAGTGTCTTTTTCCGTTAGAGATCGAAAGCCTGTTCTAGGTCCTGTGCAAAGTCATGTGTGCTGAGGTGATGTCTGGTGTTGAGCAGCCACAATATAAATTCTTTGTCACAAAGATCAAAAGGCAGATAACAGATCTGATATTTGGTATAAATTAACTCAGTCACCCAAAATATCTAAGTACTAGGTTTGGTTAAAAAGTTAAATTTCCTGCTGGACATGGCTCCATATTCCCATGACCCTAACGTTAAGAAACTGAGTCAGCAGGAGTTCAAGTTTGAGGCTAGCCTGAGCTACATAGCAAGACCCTCTCTTAAAGCAATGTAAAATCTCTGTAGTCGTCTTAAAAGTGCAAACATATGTAGTTTAAACTCGAAAAGTTTTGGCAAGTTCCTTAATAGATTGTAGATTAAATTAGATAACTGGCTGCAAACAGTTCCTGCAATCAGGACTTGAGTTCTCTCTGCTGAAGTTTCCCATCCTGGGGCATTGACCAGGGGGGTCGTTCATGCGAGGCCAGCACTACAACTAAGCTATATTCGCAGCCAGGGACTTCAATTCTTTATCCTTGTGGAAACTCAAGAGCATCATTTTATTCTTTTCTGGTCTTTGTTTTGGGAGTATTCCAGGATAAAAGCACACTGTTTTGAAAACAATGTAGTTATCATGAAATGCCCATGTCTGTCTCTCTGTAGTTCAAATAGCATCTTGTGAGAAATTGCTCTAGTGTCTCAAACCCTGAGGGAGGAAAGGAAACATAGAATTTAGTATGTGTGTGAGCACGGTTACTTATCTCCTCTCTATGCTGCTTTAGCATGTGTGTGAGCACAGTTACTTATCTCCTCTCTATGCTGCTTTAGCATGTGTGTGAGCACAGTTACTTTCCTCTCTGTCCTGCTTGCATGCCCTCTTGCTCTGCACAGTATTTTTTTTCCTTAATCCCTGAGTAGCATCCTCCTGGTTTGTTTATTTTAGCAATTATTTATAGATACCTTAGTAAAGGCTACAAACTAGTCTTACACATTAACAGTTCTTTCTCCAGCTTTCTTCTCATTAACATTCTTAAGACAGAAAGTCAGATGCTAAAGCTCCACTTATTTACGCCAGCAGTGTAAGCCTCATTGCTGGCCATAGAGTGTCATGCCATCATTTAAGTCACTAGACTCTCAAGAGGTCTCTAGCACTATCCAGACATGCAGCCCTGCTCTTCCTCAGGTCAGAAGACGCCAGGACAACAGGCTTTGTTCTAACCCAGATGCATAAAATATTTGTAGCAGCCTTTGTTTTTTTTTTTTTTATTGCTAAACACAAGAATGTGTACTCAGCCAAGATTAAATCAGCAAATTTGCTGCTGCAGTGAATTGTTGTTGCAGCTTTGCAGTCATTTTCTGGGGAGTTGTAATTGTCTAAAAATAGGTGGGCTTTTCCATACAGTTTGCTTGTGTCTGACTTCCAATTCTATAATAACATGGTTACGGATACTGATTATGGTCACAAAACTCACAATTTTCAGAGGTTTATATTGTATGTGGTATATGTATCCTTTGCTTTTAGAGTACAGAGAAAGCAGGGCTGGGAAAGTGGATGACTGGGTAGAGTGTTTGCCAGCACCCATCTGTGGGCACAATAGCTGGCCCTGGTACCCCAGCACTTAGGAGGGAGGGTGGAGAAAGGTGAGTCCCTGGTGCTCACTGGCCAGCCAGGGTAGCTGAATCAGAGCTCTGCTGGCTTTACTGAGAGAGCCTGTCTCTGGAACACCAGACCCCTGCCAATGGCTGGTCCATAGTGCATGAAGCATGGGCCATCCCCATGAGCTCGAGCAAGCCCACAGCACACAGCCTATGGACACAAGTGAAGAAATGCTTGGAAGTGGAAAATTGGAAACACACTGATGAACAGGTTATGATTCATTTAACAAAATAATTTTCACTTACCAAAGGATTCAGCATAGGTTTCCTCTTAAAAGCTTTTGAAAATATGGTTCAGCTTACAAAAATACTTACCCGAACCTTCCCAAAAATAGTCATTGCAACTGGGCAAAGCTACATAAGACAGGAACAAAAATAATTCCTCCTTTACAACTCAGAACTCAGTGTTCAATATGGACTTTGATAAATACATGAAGGAATATAAAATGATACTGTGGAACATTCTCTCTATATAATCTTTCCTCCTGCACATGCTAATCTTGTGTACAAGCAGAAATACTGTAGGTCTTTAGATTTCATGTTACAAATCCTAACAATAATAATGTTATAAATGATTACAGAAAGGCGTTTGTGTCTAAAAGCAAAGGTGGTACATGAAGAACACACACACATGGTTTACACACACTGCAACGTGAGGGGTGTGCTAAGTGACCTCGCTGTTAAAGAGAATGCAGAATGTATTTGTGGCTAACCGGCCATTTTTATTCTAAAGGCAAAAATTAAAATATGTCTGTCTCTAAAGTTTGAGGATTTTGTTTTTTGTTGTTGTTGTTGTTTTCTTTTATAGCTACTTAACATTCTGAAGGAGAGTAAGTTCTTCAACTCAAGATGTCTGAATTACTGTGAATGGGCCCAATCCTTGCTGACACTGAAATGCTTTGGGGCGTGCATACTCTCAAAACAGGATCCAATGTCCAAAAGAAATGCAGCTTGATGTTGTGCCAAAGTCAAACTGCTGCCGCCGGGGAGCTCTGCAATGGAAACAAAGCGCTGGTTAGACACGACTTGTAAAAAGTGAAAGCTTAATACCGCACACTTTTATTCTTAGGATGGAACTTTGTGAACCTTTGACTTTTTAAGGGGTTAATGACCACTAGAGCTTGTCCTCACTTTACTCCAGCTTACCACTGTATAAGATAGGCCGTGTTGCCTGTTTTCTTTGACATGTGATTAAGCTTATAGCTTTGAGTGACCAAACATTTTGCAGAGTAAAAGTTCTTAGAACTGGGAAGTGGGGGGAGGGAACCAAACCCTAATTTACTTCTGTGTCTTATTTATCAGGTCCTACACCAAAATGAAAAGTTGTGCATGGGCTTACACCGCTTGCGGTGTAAAAGCAGCCCGTGCGTATTATGTTGGGACAGGAAGACTTGCTGGCCTTCATGACTGGACCCTCCACTAAACACTCAGATAACCACTGTTTCCACTTGCAGACTTGCGTGACTGCTCTCTGTCCAAATTTGACTGAAGATACTACCCCATAGGGAAAAAGAGCTTAATAGAGAGAAATTCCAAATACTGTTCCAAACGTGGGAAAGTCCCACAGTAAAACACACACAGTTGGTTCTGACAGGTGAGGGGATCGGGAATGTCAGACTGGCACAGATGAGATTTTGCAAGAATTAACTTTTCATGAAATTCTGCCTTGTGTAACAATTTCAGTGAACAGAGAAAAGCAATTCTGAACTGATCCTAAGGTTAAAAATTAGCCTTCATGTAAGAACCGGAGGGGTGTTAACGGTGCCTGCTGTATCAGAACCCTCGTAAGTGAGGACTGGTGCTGACATTCACTCATGCTAGACAGGGCCCTTTCTTTTGTGGTCATCGGACCACCTTTCAAAATGTGCTTTCCTCACAGAGCAAATTGTCGTTTAATTAGATCTGGACTCAAAAAATTGTTTTTGAATGATCACACGTAGTAGCTTTGGCCAGTTTGTTTTCTAATTTAATGAATAATGAATACTAAGCTCTTGGTTAAATGTTTGTCAGTTAATGAAACTGTTATGGAAAAGCCTCGAATATGCATGCTGCTTTCATTTTTATAAACTTTTTATTTTTTAACTATAGCTTTATTAGCAATTCCCAAATGCTGCAATTTGCTGATCTTTTCACTCAGACAGCTGGCTTGGTGGGTGGCTTTTTTCATACTACTGTTAACTTTTTTAAAAAAAGAAGTGATGTAAAGACTGTAACAATTGAATGCACTAAGCTGTTTTTCTTTTACACGTCTAAAAACTTCTTAAATACCCTGTATTATAATGATTAAATCGCTCCCTTTTTAAAACCATTGCTAATGTGGTCTGAGTTTCATTTGACAGTAATTTCAGTGTTCTCAAGATCTGATCCTTTAAGCGTCAAGGATTGGAGATGAAGGATTGGATATATTTACGTTATGTTTCCTTTGTGCTATGCTAACTTTGTATAGCTGAAAGTAACTCCATGATTTCCCATCTCTCTGGCAGGCTGGATGAAAGTCTGCTCTGATGTTTGCTAGCTTTTAAATACATTTACTTGTCAGCGCAAAAGAACCTTTCTTTCCTGATTGACTGTGTCCTTGAATACAAAATAAAAGTTAGCAATAATGAGCAGTTTTGAGTGATTGTTTTCTATTTTATTGAGCCAGCTTTAAAAAAAAAATGTGGTAAGATATGCCTAGAATTTGCTTTTATAATATTAAGTGTACAGTTTAATGGCACTAAATTATATTCACAGTGTTGCACAACCATCACTGTTATTTCCAAAACCATTTTGTCACCCCACACAGAGATTTGTAACCATTAAGCAATAACTCCACATCCTCAGCGCCTGGTAACCTCTGTTCTACTTCCTGGTCTATGATTTTTGCCTACTCTTGATATTTCAAGTGAGTGGAAGTACACAGGTTTTCCTTCTGTGTCTGGCTTCTTTCCCTTGGCATGATGTTTTCAAGGTCATCCATGTTGTGACATATATGGTAACATTTTCTTCTTACGGCTGGTTATAGTTCATTGTGCATTGATTTCTAACTGTCCTCTTGTCTGTTGCTGGACACGGGTTGTTTCTGCCCTCGGGTTGTTGCGAATAATGTTGCAATGAAATCAGGCTTGTGAGTCTGTTTGAGTCCCGTTTACAGGTCTTTTAGGTATACGTCTTGGAGTACTCTGAGTTACAGGATAAATTCTATGTCATCTTAGATGTGAAGTGTATCATTTCGGGTTTGATTGGCATTTCCATAGTGACATCATCTTTTCATGTGGTGACAAGCACTTGTCACCTTTGCCCAGTTTTTAATTAGGTTACCCTTTTGTAGTTGAGTTCTAGAAATGCTTTGTATAATCTGGGTGTTATGGTCTTATCTGAGATAGTTTGCAAATATAACCAGTCCTCGTTATTTGTAGATTCTATATATGCAAATGCTTCTACTCATTAAAATTGATTTGCAAACCCCAACTCAATTCTCGGTGCATGTGTGCGGCTCTTCCTCTGTGTACACAGAATAGCAAACATCTGAGTTGTGTGTGCGCACGCACATTCCCAGCTGAGGTCAGCTAGGTACCCTTCATCTCTCCCAATGCAAAGAAACAAACAGCCTTTTCACAATGTGCTGTTGTGGTTAGTGTTTTTGTGCTTTTTGATGGCGATTTCGTTGTTTAAAATAGTTCCCAAATGTAATGCTGGAGTGCTGCCTAATAAATGCAGCAAGTCTGCAATTTGCCATGCGGAGAAATGCTTGCTAGCTAAGCTTAATTCCAGCAGAAGCCACCATGCTGCTAGCCATTAATTCAGTGTTAATTAATCAATAGATAGTGGTGTTATCTAAGGTGTCTTTAAAAGAAATAATACAGACAACAAGTGTAGGGATTAATTGGTGAAAATATGGAAGGACCATATGTATTTTGTTTTCTGGTTTTTTGTTTGTTTGTTTGTTTGTTTGTTTGTTTTTTGAAACAGTGTCTCATATAGCCCAGGGTGGCTTTTAAATTACTGCGTAGTTAACAATGGCTTGAGTTCTTTATCTTCCTTGTCTCGGCTTCTCAAGTTCTGGATTAAAGACATGTATCACAACTTCTTGCTCAGTATTCTCTCTCTCTCTCTCTCTCTCTCTCTCTCTCTCTCTCTCTCACACACACACACACACACACACACACACTTTCTTTCTTTCTTTCTTTTTTTTTTTTTTTTTGGTTTTTCGAGACAGGGTTTCTCTGTGTAGCTTTGGAGTCTGTCCTGGAACTCACAGAGATCCACCTGCCTCTGCTTCCCGAGTGTTGGGATTAAAGACGTGTATCTTCTTATTGAGAATTTTCTTTTAAGATGCATTAGTTTTTATTATGTGCATGTATGTCTCTGTATGGGTGTGTACACACGGTGCAGGTGCCTAGGAGGTCAGAGGCATTAGGTTTTCTAGAACTAGAGCTACAGGCAGTTGTGGGTACCAGGAACTGAACTCAGGTTGTCTAAAGAGCAGTACATGCTCTGAACTGCTGGGCCAGCTCTCCAGCCCCAATTCAGTAATTCTAATGTGCTCTTGTGGAGCATAATCATTGAGAAAATTGAGAACTGGTTGTGATTTTTCCATTGTGTTGGTTGTATTTTCATTTTATTGGTAAAACACAAATTTTAAATTTATATGAGTCTGATTTTCAATTTTTTATTATTGCTTATGATTTTAGCATCATGTTTGAAAGTCAATGTCAATCCATATATTTTAAGTGTCTTGTGATTTGGGGGTCTTGTATTTAGGTCATTATATCATTTCTAGTTGTATATAGTGTGGATTAAAGTGTCCAACTCCATTTTTTTCTTTAAAAATTATAGCATATAAAGCAATGGCTTTTATTTTGACACTCTGATGTTAATTTATTTGTTTATCTAGTGCACAGATTGATGCATGTATAGAGGTCAGAGGACACCTTTCTGGAATCAGTTCCCTCGTTCCACTCTGTGGGTCCCAAAGGTGGAACTCCAGTCATCGGGCTTGCCAGCAAGCCCCTTTTCCAGTTGAACCAGCTTGCCGGCCCATTATGACATCTCCAGATGTATCTATCATTACAGCTTGTTCATGTCTGCCCGCCCTCAGACTTCTTCCCCACTTCCTGCCAGACCTCTCCCCACACGCAGACCCTGTCTCTTTTCATGTCACACACAGAGGCAGACACACAGACACACACTAATGTGCACTTCACGTCAGAGACAATACATGCTTGTCTTCTCTTGTCCTCTTTCCTCCCCGGTTAGATCTGCTCCTTCCCTCTGGAGCCCCAACCTCCCACCCTGTACGTTCATGCCATGGATGGGTTTGTGTTTAAAGCATAGAGCCCGCTTATGAGGGAAACATGCAATATTTGTTTGAGCCTAGCTTGTTCCGCCTAACATGAAGATCCCCAGTTCTGTCTGTTTTTCTGAAAGTGACAGAATTTTATTCTTCTCTACAGATGAGTGAGATATGGCACATTTTTAATAGTTGGTCTGTCTGTGGCCATCCAGGCTGCCTGCACAGCTTGGCTGGTGTGAGTGGAACAGCAGGAAACACTGGTGTTCTGTGCTGTGTTGGCTTACGTTTCTCTGGATGTATACCCAGGAATGGTTTCTGGTAGTTAATCCGTTTTTAAAAATCAATCTCTCTCTCTATCCCCCCCCCCTCTCTCTCTCTCTCTCTCTCTCTGTGTGTGTGTGTGTGTGTGTGTGTGTGTCTGTGTGTATGTGCAGGTGTGTGCAGGTGTGCACATGCCATGGCATGCGTGTGTAGAGAAAAGAGGACGTCTCTTAGTGGTTGTTGTTTGCCGCCACTTTGTGGAATCCAGGGGACAAGCTTGGGTGGTGGGTTCCAGGCACAGTAAGCACTCCCACCCACCGAGCCTCGTGGCGGACAGACAGCACAGCTCAGTTGTTTGAGGGACTTCCTGATGATCTCCGTAGTGGCTGCATCCATTTATAGTCCCACCTCTCGCCAGCAGTGTAGGGAGGGTCTCTCTCCACACAGCCCCATGCACGTGCTGCTTTCTCTTTCTTTCAGACATTGTTTATTTGCCTGTAAGTACGCCTGTCTCAGGCATCTGCCTCAATTGCTCTTCCTTTTAAAAACAAAACAAAACAAAAAAACCCAGCATGGGTGAACAGGGCTTGATGACACACACACTTAATCCCAGCACACAGGAGCAGAGGCTGGCAGATCTCTGAGTTGGAGGGCAGCCTGGAGTTGCAGGACAGTAAGGGCTGTGAAAAGAAACCCTGCTGTGAAAAACAAAACAAGATAAATAAAAAAATGCGGGTGTGGCTTGCCTGTCTATGTAAATGCACCGTGTTAATGCCTGCCGCCCCTGGAGGCCAGTGGCCTGGACTGGAATTACAGACACTTGTCTTCTGTCCTCTGGGTGCTGGGAATCAAACCCAGGTCCTCTGTGAGAGTAGCCAGGGATCCAACCACTGACCCAGCTCTCCAGTCCCTGTTGTTTTATTGATAACAGCCTTTTCAGCAGAGATGAAAGGGAATCTCAATGTTTTTATTTACGTTTATCTGATAAGTAAAGATATTGTTTGTTTAGTTTTTGGACTCTGTTGATTCTAGGTATCAATTCTCTATCAGATATTTGGTTTGCCAAGTTTTTCTCCCATTCTTAGGCTGTCTATTGTCCTGACGACGGCTTTCTTGTGCCCTGTGGACTGTTTTTGTCTCCATGCAATCTCATCTGCCAATTCTGGAGACTATACATCCTTCGATACAGGGCTTCTCTACAACAGCTCTGGCTGCCCTGGAATTCACTCTGCAGACCAGGCTGGCCTTGAACTCACAGAGATCTGCCTGCCTCTGCCTCCCCAGTGCTGGCACTAAAGGTGTGCGCCACCAACACCTGGCTACTACCGGAGTGCTTTTCAGAAAGTTTGTGCCTGTTTGTCTATCTTGAAATTTTCTCTGTGTCTCAGAGATGTGTATGTATTTGTTCATATGATATATGTGCTTGTGTGTGGGGATGCCTTTCTCTTTGTTATATGTTGTATGTGTTTGTGTGTGTGGATGTCTTTCTCTTTGTTATATGTTGTATGTGTTTGTGTGTGTGGATGTCTTTCTCTTTGTTATATGTTGTATGTGTTTGTGTGTGGAGATGCCTTTCTCTTTGTTATATGTTGTATGTGTTTGTGTGTGGGGATGCCTTTCTCTTTGTTAAATGTTGTATGTGTTTGTGTGTGTGGATGTCTTTCTCTTTGTTATATGTTGTATGTGTTTGTGTGTGGAGATGCCTTTCTCTTTGTTATATGTTGTGTGTGTTTGTGTGTGGGGATGTCTTTCTCTTTGTTATATGTTGTGTGTGTTTGTGTGTGGGGGATGTCTTTCTCTTTGTTATATGTTGTGTGTGTTTGTGTGGGGGATGTCTTTCTCTTTGTTATATGTTGTGTGTGTTTGTGTGTGGGGGATGTCTTTCTCTTTGTTATATGTTGTGTGTGTTTGTGTGGGGGATGTCTTTCTCTTTGTTATATGTTGTGTGTGTTTGTGTGTGGGGATGTCTTTCTCTTTGTTATATGTTGTGTGTGTTTGTGTGTGGGGATGTCTTTCTCTTTGTTATATGTTGTGTGTGTTTGTGTGTGTGGATGTCTTTCTCTTTGTTATATGTTGTGTGTGTTTGTGTGTGGGGATGTCTTTCTCTTTGTTATATGTTGTGTGTGTTTGTGTGTGGATGTCTTTCTCTTTGTTATATGTTGTGTGTGTTTGTGTGGGGGATGTCTTTCTCTTTGTTATATGTTGTGTGTGTTTGTGTGTGGGGATGTCTTTCTCTTTGTTATATGTTGTGTGTGTTTGTGTGTGGATGTCTTTCTCTTTGTTATATGTTGTGTGTGTTTGTGTGGGGGATGTCTTTCTCTTTGTTATATGTTGTGTGTGTTTGTGTGTGGGGATGTCTTTCTCTTTGTTATATGTTGTGTGTGTTTGTGTGTGGATGTCTTTCTCTTTGTTATATGTTGTGTGTGTTTGTGTGGGGGATGTCTTCCGCAATCATTCTTCACATTGAAGTTTTTATTTTAGTCTTTCTGACACCCTGAATTTAGCATGCATAAGTTAAATAAGCGTATGTGGAGGTCAAAGGGCTTGCAGGCACCAGTTCTCTCCTTCCACCATGTGGCTGCTGGGATTGAACTCAGGTCAGCTTTGGTAGCAAGTCCCTGTACTTGTGTCTTCTTGCCAGCCCTGTACCTTAACTTTTGAGAAGGGTCTCTCTGAACCTCAAGTTCAATAATTGGTCTAGATTGTCTGGCCAGCAAGTCCCTGGAATCCTAGTTCTGCCTCCCCAATGCTTCCATACCAAGGTAGTGTCACTGGACCCAGTTACGGTTTTAATTAACAAAAATATTTAGTTATAGCCAGGTGGTGGCACATGCCTTTAATCCCAGCACTCGGGAGGCAGAGGCAGGCGGATCTCTGTGAGTTCAAGACCAGCCTGGTCTACAATAGCTAGTTTCAGGACAACCTTCAAAGCCACAGAGAAACCCTGTCTGGAAAAACCAACCCCTGCCCCCCAAAGAAATCAGTTATTTAACCTGGTGGTGAAGGACAAACTTAGGCACTCATGCTTTAAAGTATTTTACCAACTGAGTCATCTCCCTTGCCCCAAATTAAGGGCTCTGATACGTGTGTGTGTGTGTGTGTGTGTGTGTGTGTGTGTGTGAGCATGTCTGCAGAATGAGAGATACGAATCTTGTAATATAGATGTATAGTTTTCTTTACTATTCCTACCTTGCTACTTTTGCAAATGATAATCTAGTTGACTCAGAACCATCTGTTGAAGCAACTATTTCCCCCCATTAAGCAAACTTTGCACCCTTGTCAAAAATTAATTGGTAATATTCTTGAAGCTTCTTTTCTGGACTTTAACTCTATCCTGTTGATACATTTTCTGTCCTTATGCTAGCCCTGCACCACTTAGATTTTTGTAGATTTCTAATAAGCTTTGAAATCAGGAGTATAAGTCTAGCAACTGTCTTTTCTATTTTGTTTGGGGGCTGGTGAGATAAAGGCATTTGCTGCTAGTCCTGACTACCTAAGTTTGGTCCCCAGAAATACATGGTGGAAAGAGAGAACCAACTCTTATAAGTTGTTCTTTAACCTCTCAATATGACCTCTCTCTATATATATATGTGTGTGTGTGTGTGTGTGTGTGTGTGTGTGTGTGTGTAAATTTAACTTTTTCTTTGGAGGTTGGGGTTCTGTTTAGCTGCCTTTGCAATTCCATGTAAATTTCAGGATTGGCTTTTCCATTTTAAGCCAGAAGGTTGAACATTTGATAGCGATCTCGTTGATTCTGTAGATTGCTTTGGGTGGCAGTAACATGCTAATGGTGTTGGCTTCCTGTCTCCAAACAGGGTGTTTGCCATTATATGTATTTGGTCCTACTAAATTTCTTTCAGGAATGTTTTAGAGTTTTCAGTGTGCAAGTCTTTCACTTTTTGATTAAATTTATCCCTATGTATTTTATTCTGTTAATACTGGTATTAATGGGATTGCTTTCTCTTTTAAGTGTGTGTGTGTGTGTGTGTGTGTGTGTGTGTGTGTGTGTGTGTGTGTAAATGTACATGTGAGTCTGGGTGCCTGCTGAACCACCCAGTATGGGTGCTGTAATCGAGCATGGACCTGGACCCTCTGCAGGAGTTAGCACGGTTATAGTGGTACACCATCTCTCCAGCCCCTGGAATCACATAAGTCATTTTTGTTTGTTGATGTGGTAAGTTGCAACTTACCCAGTTTATTTCCTAGATCTACTAGCTTTCTTGTGGGCTCCTTGGATTTGTCTTCCTATACGCAGGATCACGTCATCTGTGAATAGATGCTCTTTTTAGTCTGGTGCTCTTTCTTTATTTTTCTTGCCTCATTACTTTGGCTGTAACCTCTAATACCAAGCAGAAGAGAGAGGTGTTCTGTTTACAGGCATGCTGTCCTTATACCAGCACTTAGGAGGTCGAAGCAAGAGGATGAGGTCAGATTGAACTGCAGAGCAAGTTCCAGGCACGAATCCAACATAGAAAGAAACATTGACTTAAAAAATCGCAGGGCAGAGGGGCGGGGGTGGGGGGTGACCAGAAAGAAAGGGGATTTTTTTTGCAATGTGTTTTTATATAATAATGCTTAAAATAAAATTTACTTTAAAATTATAAAAGAAGAAATGAAGGGGGAAATAAAGCCCCAAGCATCTCTGTCTTTGAGCATGTTGGAGCACTCTGACATTTAGCCAGGCTTGGACTAAGCTAGAACCCACCCAGACTAAGAGCTTAGTACCCTCCTGAGTCTTCTCAGTGCACATATCTTGCTCTGAGCATCTGCATAGCTCCCAAATGCACAAGAGATTCTTTTTGTTTTGCTTTTTGTTGTTGTTGTTTTGTTTTTCGAGACAGGGTTTCTCTGTGCAGCTTTGGAGCCTATCCTGGCACTCACTCTGGAGACCAGGCTGGCCTTGAACTCACAGAGATCCGCCTGCCTCTGCCGCCCGAGTGCTGGGACTAAAGGCGTGCACCACAAACGCCCGGCTGCACAAGAGATTCTTAATAACAACAAGAGATTCTTAATAACAATCTCCCCATCCTTTCCTCTCTGGCTTTTGTGATGTTTTGTCTTGACTAATCTGCTCCAAGACTTTAAAAGCTGGCAGTTTTTTTAATACTCTCAAACAACAGCCACTGCTTTTTAGTCAAAATTCCAAGTTAGATAAAGTAGGTGGTTGTTTTCTTAAAGCAGCCCCCAGAGATTAGAACAGATATGTCTAATAATTTGCAATGAAGGCTTTCCTGCATCTCTAGGAGGTAGGTCGCACACTGAGACTAATTGTTTTTTGCCCTTCTTTAAAATAGACTTACGAGAGAGCAAGGATCTATATGTAGATACAGTTTTGTGTTTGTCAGTATGCACACTTGTGTGCAGTTACCCATAGAGGCCAGAAGAGGGCGCAAGAATCCCTGGAGCTAGAGTTAGCGGTGGCTGTGAGCAGCCTGATGTGGGTGCTGGGAAGGGAACCCTGGTCCTCTCCAAGAACAGCAAGTGCTCTTGAGGGCCGAGCCATCTCTCCAGCCCTCGGTGTAGGGATCTCATCTGTCTTATTTACCACTGTCTGCTCCATTCTGAAAACAGTACCTTTCTTACAGCAGGCTTGAGTTGAATCAATGAGTGCACTGTTATAAAAAATCTGCACAATATGAGAAACGTATGTTGGTAAACTATTCATGGGGCTTAGTGGGATAGCACTCATAGCAGAAACAGAAGGGACAGTTTTTAGCAAAGGAAACAAACAGAAAGGCCGGCAAGATGGCTCACTGGATTATGGCACTGGCCCCTCCCTCCAAGCCTGATGAACTGAGTTTGATCCTGGCAGAAGGAGGAACTAACTCACGTTAGTGGTCTTCTGACTGTCACGTGTGCACTGTGACATTTGCTCCCATCCAGATAAATAGATAAATGTTTAAGGAGAAAAGATGGAAGTATCTACACATCTCCGTAGATCCGAAAAGCATGCTCAAGGAAAACTGCTTGGGTCAGAAGAGCAAGAGATAGCGTCATCATGGAAGCCCTTTATGTCAGGGAACCCAGTGAGGGTCTGTCTGGTCACCGTGACAGAGACCAGGAGGAGCGGGTGGTTTGGGCTCATGGTCTCAGGGACTTCAGTCTGTCATGGCAAGGGGAGCATCATAGCGGAAGTGTCTGTGCCGTGGGCTGGAGTGTGCCGTGAAGCTCTGCACATCTGGACAGACCAGCAACAGGAAGCAGTTACAACCTTCTGTCCCAGTGGCTCACTTCCTCCTGCCAGGCCCAGTTCCTGGAGGCAGCCTTCCACACAAGCTGGCGAGGGAGCTTTCGAACCCTGAGCTGTGGGATACATTTCCCACTCAAACCCTGACCCCAGCGCAGTGTCAAATGTGTAGGAAACAACCTGCTTGTCTCCATGTGTCGTCTGTCTGTCTGTCTGTCTGTCTGTCCGTCCTCCCCACCTGAGTGCTCTCTACCTAGCACACGTAGGCCCCAGACACAGAACGGTGCAAAGAGTACACACATGAATACTCTGTGGCAGCCAGCGAGTGTAGATGAAGCCACTCAACAGGAGTGGGGGGTGACTGGGTGCCAGACACTGCTCACATGGAGGTCAGAGACCCACATGAGCTCATGGCCTACTGTGGGTGACTGACGCGTGAGCATTAGACAAAAACAAAGCCTCAACCCCAGCCTTTGGAAACGCAAAGTGCCCTGGACATGGTGGTGCAAACCTAGACAGGGCAATGGGGGCCAGCCTGAGGAGAGGGGAGGGCAGGGGAGGATTCTGGGAATTAGTCAGATAGAGAAAGGGCACTGGGGGTGGGGTGGCTTCCTGGTAATGGGAGTGGTGAGTTGGTAACTGGTGAGGACAGGGAGGTTTGCGAGAGGAGGGAAGGACAAGTTGGGACTGTGGTAGGCACGCTGAGAACAGCTGGCTGGAGAGCAGGCCTCATTTAAGGTCACAGGGTTCGGCAAGGGCAGGGTCGTGGTCTAGACTGGGAAACATTTCCCAGGAACAATCGGCTCTACCCTCCCCAGACCACAGGCAGGACACCAACACAGGAGCCGCAGCTGAGAAGCACTGCTCCTGCCTTCCTCGCTGCCCCTCCTTTACAATCACCCATCCGTCTAGAGGGCATTGACTAAGCTGCTCTGGCCAAGGCCTATCTGGGAGCTAGGTTTACAAGAGTGAAAAAGACAGCGCCTAACCTTCCCACAGTCTACAGTTCGTGGAATGCCACAGTGAGAAATAGTAACAGCAGAGTGTTGCCTGAAACAGTGGCAACTGCCTTGTACCCCAATCAAAACATAGTTTGTATGGCTATAAAGCTATAGAAACACATTTTGAAAAATCACAACCACTCAGTTTGATAGTTGTAGAAATCCTGTTTACTCCTAAATATAGGTCAACCCGTGGGTTGTGACCCCTTTGACAAGCCAGTACCTCCAAAAATATTTACATTACAATTAGAGTTATGAAGTATCAAGGATAATCATTTCCTACCTAGATTTAACTGTTACTGTGTCTGATGCCCTCCTGCTTTACTGGTTTACTGTCTTGGGCTTATCAGGTGAGGCAGTGTTTTACAACTCAGGTTCCCAGACCCTGGCTCCTCAGCTGCTGTAGCGAATCTTTCTCCCACCAGCCAGCTCCCAAAGAATGACGCAGAGACTCACTGCTAATTATGAAAGCTTGGCCTTAGCCTCAGCTTGTTTCTAACCCGCTCTCAAAACTTAAATTAGCCCGTTTCTATTGATCCCTGTGCTTCACAAGGCTCGTAGCTTTTACCTCCTTCTGCATATCTGGCTTCCTCTGTGTCTGGCCAGTGACTCCCCTATTTTCTTCCCAGAACTCTCTCTGTTCAGAAGTCCCGCCTATACCTCCTGCCTAGCTGTTGGCCATTTAACTTTTCATTACACCAATCACAGTGACATATCTTTACACAGTGTAATGAAATATCTCGCAACAGACTGCAATAGGAGATTGAAACTGTTTTATTGGCAAAGTCCTAATTCTAACATTTGCCGTCCATCAGGCTTCCCAGGGTCCTAGCAACTACATTCTCACTTTCAACTGGAATCTTGTCACACACCCAGGCAATGCTGGGTGGAATCTTGGATTGGCTGCTATATGGGATTTGGGTTCAGTTTTTCATAGGAAAGGGAAGCAATTATTAGTCAATAAACATAGCTGTATTTTGTGCAACAAACAGCACAGCTGCAGGAGTAAAGTAACCAAGGAAGTTTAGTGGGAAAAGGTTGGCAACTCCTGAGTCCAGGGATCCTGAGTCCAGAGGGCAGAGAACTAGCACCCACAGAGGGCAGAGAACTAGCACCCACATGCAGCCCTAAAAGGACTTGCTGCCCTCTCAGTACAAGCCCTAGCTCAGTTAGAGTCGGGCAGGAGGCTCGAGCTCACTGACTCCAGAGGGGAGGGGAAGGAATTCTGAGAACAAACAGCTTTCATAAGGAAAGGGCTGGAACCCCCCCCCCCCCCACCCGGGCCTGCCTTTGCTGTGCTCTAACTGTGCTCCCGGAGCAGGGGTTTTGAATGAGCTCATGTACCCCGCCGGCCGTCTGACAAGCTTTACAAGCCTATTTTAATCAATACCCATTCCACAGACTCGGTTGAACAGCTAGTGAAGCAAGGATCAGGAAGCCAGACTCTCGAAGTCCTTCAGTACTGTGCTGTTAGGGCAAATATCTCTCCTTTTTAGGACCTCGTTTTGTTTTTCCTTAGTTATGGTATCATGGATTTTTTTCTCATATTTTTCTATAATATCCGTTTTTTTTCTTTTTTAAACAATTATTTATTTATTGTTCATTGGGGTTTGCCTGCGTGTATGTCTGTGTGAAGGTGTCAGATCCTCTGGAACTGGAATTACAGACAGTTGTGAGCCGCCATGCGGGCGGGGGTTGGGAATTGAACCCGGGACCTCTGGAAGAGCAGACAGTGGTCTTAACCACTGAGGCATCTCTCCAGCACTCCCCCCCTCCCCCAATTATTTTCTTAACATGGAGTATCACATTTCTGATGGGAAACCAAAACAAGCCCTCACCTAGGTATTAAAGACGGCCCTGGCTTCCCCTGGGTGGAGCCAGCCATCGGAGGCTGCAGGGCACGCGGCTGTGTGAGCCACGAGCAGAAGCGGGGCTCTGGGAACCGGGCAGGCGCCTGCGGTCGCCCCCGAAAGACAGTGAGTGGCGATCTTCACTTCCCGGGGCCAAGACGCTCCTGCAAGTCTCCCAGCCCTGCAGGGCGGCCCGAGCAGCTCGGGTCTGCGGAGACGCCGGCCTGGCAGCCACTTCTCCAAAACCGGGGTCGCTCGCTGCCTTTCCCGCGGTGGCTCCTGGCGAAGACGGAAAATGCAAACTGGAACGGGGAGGGCGATGCACGAGAAAACTGCCGGGGTTTAAACTCCCCGGGGAGCCGGCCTTTGCAGGACGCGGGGAGAGCACTCCCTCCAGCTCCCTGCGGGGCTCAGGACGCCCGAGAGTCAGCCCCACCGCGTCTAAAAGACTACCACTCCCAGAGTGCCACGCGCCGCCCGCCCCGCCCGCCGCTTCCGGGTGGGCCGCTGGCCGGCGCCGCTCTAGGCGCCGCGTCGTCTCGGTGCCCGGCCGCGCGCGCCATGGAGGCCGGGGGCTGGGTGCTCGGCGGCGAATTCGAGGACTCCGTGTTCGAGCAGAGGCCGGAGCGGCGGCCCGAGCCGCCCGCGCCCCACGGCGCCAAGCTGTGCGAGCCGCAGGTGAGACGGCGGCCTCCTGCCGCCCGCCCCGAGCCCCCGAACCCCGGAGCCCCGGAACCCCGCCACTGCCCCGCCCGCTGCAGTCGGGGCCTGTGGGCTCGCCGCCTCAGTCCTCCTGCCTCCTGGCTGCCCGCCCCGCCCCGCACCCCACCACATACACACCACACACACACACCACATACACACCACACACACCACACACACCACACACACCACACACACACACCACATACACACCACACATACACACCACACACCCCATACACACACACCACACATACACACCACACATACACACCACACCACATACACACCACACACACACACACACACACACACACACCACACACACACACACACACACCACACACACACACACACACACACACCACACACACACACACACACACACACACACACCACACACACACCACACACACCACACACACACACACACACACACACACACACACACACACACACACACACACACACACACACACACACACACACACACACACACACACACACACACACACACACACACACACACACCACACACACACCACACACACACACACACACCACACACACACACACACACACACACACACCACACATACACCACACACACACACCACACACACCACACACACACACACACACCACACATACACACCACACACACCACACACACCACACACACACACCACATACACACCACACATACACACCACATACACACACCACACACCCCATACACACACCACATACACACACCACATACACACACCACACACCCCATATACACACCATATACACACACACACACCACATACACACCCCATATACACCCCATATACACACCACATATACACCACACATACACACCACATACACACCACACACACCACACATACATACCACATACACACCACACATACACACCACATACACACCCCACATATACACCCCACATACACACCCCACATACACACCACACATACACACACCCACAAACACACCACATACACACACCACACCCTGTATACACACCCCTCACCCCGCATACACACCACATATACACACCACATACACACCCTGCACCCCATACCCCCACCCTCACCCCACACCCCCACACCCACACCCCCACCCTCACCCCACACCCACATGTCCTGCGGGCTTCCCCAGGCTGGAGCCACACAACACCTCCCTGCCCCCAGCCCCTGCCCAGATGGTCAACAGCGCATTCTTGCAGGCCAGCCAGCTGCCTGGAAGAAGAAAATTTAAAGCCAATTTCGTTTCTTCCTTTCCTAATAGGATAATGAAAAATGGGTGGAGGTTTGTATATTGTCATTAAGAAGCTGGGAATGGCTAGTTAGAAACGGTTCGTGACTAGATAGCTGCAGAATGCGGAAGCTAACTGTGGCCCAGATGTCTGGCCTTGAGTGACATGGTGTCAGAAGAATAGAACAAAGTTTAGAACATCCCTACTGTGACGGCTCTGGAGAGGGAAACTGATTTAGCAGGCTAGCGAGGAGTCTCAATGGATACTCAGTGAAGTGTTTGGAAACACAGCCAAGCCATCAGAGTGTGTTGAGGACATTTGAGTGAGCAGAATTTGGAGACAGACTGTCTTCAGCCTCAGCAGGCTTATTGTAAAAGGCAGTAGGATATGCTGCTCTGGGCTTCCAGAGTCTCACTTTGTACCCAGGGGGTTGAAGTCAGAATAGGGAAGTGTTCTTAGAGGCGCCACCTCTTCAGAGTCTCCTTGAGTCCGCCTGGGATGCACAGGGCCTCTGGAAGGAGGTTGTCGTCTCCTTTGCTTGGACCCTCTGTGAGTCTGTGTGCTATTTTCACAATAGCATGTCACCATAATCGTAGGCTCCTAGGGGCATAGGATTGTCGGTCCCTTTTCACTCCGTGGCACTCACAGAAAACAGACACCACTTTAAAGAGTCCTTGGCACGCTACAGGATGTGGTTGAAGATGTGTGCTGTTTTTCTTTTTTTCACAAATATGTTATTGACATGTTTATACTTGTGGCCATTAAAAGATGGTTTTTAGCCGTATTCATTTATTTGTGTGCATGTGTGTGGGTGAGAGTGTCATGGCACTGTGTGCTGGTTCTTTCTTCCGCCACACGGGGCCAGGTCATCAGGCTTGGTGACAATCTCCTTTACCCACCGAGGTGTCTCACGGACTCTTTGATCATTTTAATAGAAACCTGGGCCATCAGTGAGAAGGCCCCGCAAGTAAAATAGACTACTGCAGCCAAGTCTGATGACCCGAGTTCTGTCACCAGAAGGAGAGAACTGATTCAGCCAAGTGTGCTCTGATCTCCACTGTGCACAGTGGCATGGACGTGACCTCACACATACAATATAGTAAAAATGTTTTTAAAAAGTCGGGCCATCATTAAGACATCATCAGAGCCAGGCGTTGGTGGCGCACACCTTTAATCCCAGCACTCGGGAGGCAGAGGCAGGCAGATCTCTGTGAGTTCGAGGCCAGCCTGCTCTCTAGACCGAGTGCCAGGATAGGCTCCAAAGCTACACAGAGAAACCCTGTCTCGAAAAACCAAAAAAAAAAAAAAAAAAAAAAAAAGAAAAAGAAAAAGATGTCATCGATGACCAGGAGTGTGGCTCAGTGGGTAGTGCTTGATACCAAGCATGTGGACCTGAGCACCTGTGTGAAAACCAGGGTATGGCAACTGGCACTGGAGACAGGAGTCTCCCAGGGCTTGCTGGTCGCCAGTCTAGCTGATTGGTAAGCTCCAGGTTGGGTGAGAGACCCTGTCTTGAGAAAATACGATGGAGACTGATAGAGAAAGACAACTGGCATTGATCTCTGGTCCTCACGCCACACAGGCACAGGCACACACACACACACTGCACATACAACCACATATCAGTTGGTCTGGTGTGTCCTGTCTGTAATCTCAGCACTCGGGCAGGGGCATACAATGAGACCCTGTTTCAAAAAGTAAACAAATAAAATGCAGCCATTGTGTGTCCCCTGTGTTCTCCTGAGTCTCATGCTGAAGCAGTGTGTCCTTGGCGGTGAGATGGTTGAGTTGTGGCAAGTTGTTTTTGATGGTGAAGTAAAAAGCGTCGCTTCAGTCTTCATCATGACGCTGTCCTCTTGGTTTCTAGTGGTTTTATGGAGAGACGGCAAGCAGTGATGACATGGAAGTTCTCACTCTCAAGAAGTTCCGAGGGGACCTGGCCTACAGACGACAGGAATACGAGGTGGGAGCCAGCGTGCGTCGGACTGCGACACTTGAAATGGGCTCTTGTGCGATCAAGACGGCACATGGAAAGAACAGGGTCCCGTTAGGAGTGTGCTGTGTGGACGTGGAGTTGTTCTGCATCGATGCTGTGGCTAATCTTAGACTCCTAAGTCCTGGTGTTTTCTATGGGGCCCATATTACATTCTGGTTTTTTCCTAAGTCCAACCAGAGAATCTTTTGGGAGTCTATAGGTCTGCTTCCCCCGGCTCTGTAGGGGCTCACATGTGACTCTCCAGCATGTCACAGGGACAAAATACCCCAGAGTATGCAAGAAAAGGGAACAGTTAGATGCCAGATTGCTTCACACGCATGTCCACTTCATCTTTGTCAAATATTAACAAGGTGTATGGCTGGGCCTTGTGGCATATGCCTTTAATCACAATACTGGGAAGGTGGAGGCAGAGGCAGGTGGATCCTGTGAGTTCAAGTCCAGCATAGTTAATCTACATAGCAAGTTCCAGGCCAGCTGGAGCTATACATGCCTCAACACACGTACATGCACATACACCACACACACACACACACCACACACACACACACACCACACACATACCACACACACACACACACACCACACACACACACACACACACACACACACACACACACCACACACACACACACACACACCACACACACACCACACACACATACACCAACATACACACCACACACACACACCACACACACACACACACACACACACATCACACACACATACACCACACACACACCACACACACCACACACACCACACCCCCACACACACACACCACACACACACCACACACACACACACCGACACACATACCACACACACACACACACACATACACCGACACACATCACACACACATACACCCCACACCCTCCCACACACACCAACACACACACACACACACACACACACACACATCCCAGTAAATCCAGGACTCAAAGCCTATTCTGTTTGCCTCTAGAACGTTCTGTCTCTAATACTGTGACACTCACCATAGCTGTAGACATTATGACCTGCAGCCATTCTTTCTCTTCCTTTTAGAAAAAACGTTAACAGTACTGGTTGAAACACTTGGGCCTCCTGTAGGTCATTGGAAGGGTTGGTTACAATGCTACTTCCTACGTAGGGAAAGGTCATCTCGACACTAGATCCATACCCTCTCCATGTCTCCCTCTTTCTTTAATAACTGACAGAAAGCGCTGCAGGAGTACGCCAGTATCTCTGAACAGTTGCCATCTACCAATTTTGCTATGAAAAGGGATGTCCAAGAAGGCCAGGCTCGGTGTCTGGCTCACCTGGGGAGACACGAGGAAGCGCTGGAGATCGCAGCAAACTTGGTGAGTGGCTCCATTGCTTGCTCTCATGCTTTCCTGTACCAAGGACATCAGAGTCGTTTCCTCTCTGAAAAACAAACTTGTGCTGGAAGCAGGCTTGGTAGGCTGGGACTGCAGAAGGAAACTGTCAGCAGTGTAATTATTGCCATGAAGCTCGGAGCCCTGGAAGTGATTATTTTCTTGGAATATTTTCCTGTGCTAATATGAGAATTATTGCTTAGAAATCTTATTTGCAGAAGTTTTGCTTTTACGATGAATATGTCCACACAGTGGTAGGATTATGAGTGATTTTTTAGATTTTTCAGATCTATTTTAAACTTTGATTTTGTGTATGCATGGTGGGGGGGGGGTCCACGAGTGGGTGTGTGAGTGCAGGGCCGAGGAGCCTAGAGTCGCTGGCTCCCCCTGGAACTGGAGTACATGAGCTACCTGGGATGGGTCCTTCGCAAGAGCAGCACGTTCTCCTATCACCCAGTCATCTGTAGTGCCCACTTATTATCCCAGCATTGAAGCATGTTTAAATGGAATTAATGTCCAAAGAGGGACATGCCAACTATGCCACCAAACCCTTGTTTATTAATTAGCATACCAGTTGTCTTAGTTAGGGTTCCTATTGCTGTGAAGAAACACCGTATGCCACGGCATATGTGGGGGGCAAAAGACAGTTGGTGGGAGTTGGTCTCTCCTTCTGCCATGTAATGGTTACCAGGGATTGCAGCAAGCACTTCACACCATGGCCAGGTCAAAAGGCAGTCCAGCAGTTGGTCACATCTGTGGGAGGCATGGCACTGTGCTGTGACCATATATTATCACTCAGATTCGAACCCAGGGCTCTTATTAAGTGCTCTTTCAGGAAGGGAAAGCAGTAAGCAATAGAAATAGTTAAAGTACGGTGTGCTCAGTGCTCGGGTAGGTACGGTGTCACCAGATAAGTTATGTGGGTCTATTTCATGTTTTCTCTCTCAGTATAGGAGTGCTCGGAGAACCGTACTGGTTCCTGTGATCTGCGTACTGGGCACTTTGTCCTGTATGACACTCTGTTAGCTCTGTGCAGGGGTGTGACCTGGACAGGATGGCCTTCCCTTAGATTTCACATCAGGTTGAAGGTAATTTCTCTCTGCCATCAACTCTCTGCAGACTAACCTGGGAAAAGTGGACCCTTTCTCTAACCCACTGGGCATCTGCCATATGGCAGGTTAGGTGAGAGATGGTGGCTCTCATGGAGACTTCAGAAGGGCTTTTTGATCAGAAGGAAACAGAGCAGCCTCCTATGGCAAGGAACAGCAGAGACAGCATTGGGTTCAGTACCAAGCCGAGCGAGCGCATGTCCTGGTAAGAAGTCCGGGCTAAAGATACAGATGGATTCCTCCAAGTCCTCAAGGGTTTAAAAACCCTGAACTATTAAGAGGAAACCATTAGACCAGTGCCTGATAAGAAAATGCATGTCACACCTCATCACTGTGACAGATATGACTTCACCACTGTAATAGATATGACCTCATCACTGTGACAGATATGACCTCATCACTGTGACAGTGTGACCTCATCACTGTGACAGATACGACCTCACCACTGTGACAGATATGACCTCAGCACTGACAGTGTGACCTCACCACTGTGACAGTGTGACCTCATCACTGTGACAGATATGACCTCATCACTGTGACAGATATGACCTCATCACTGTGACAGTGTGACCTCACCACTGTGACAGTGTGACCTCACCACTGTGACAGTGTGACCTCACCACTGTGACAGTGTGATCTCATCACTGTGACAGTGTGATCTCATCACTGTGACAGATATGACCTCACCACTGTGACAGTGTGACCTCACCTCTGTGACAGTGTGATCTCATCACTGTGACAGTGTGACCTCACCACTGTGACAGATATGACCTCACCACTGTGACAGTGTGACCTCACCACAGTGACAGATATGACCACCTCACCACTGTGACAGATATGACCACCTCACCACTGTGACAGATATGACTCAGGAGAGCATGCTTAGATCACGGTGTCAGAGTCCACACTCCGCGGTCACTGGGCTCTGTGTTTCTGGGCTACGGTGAGACAGTGTCGTGATGGAGATGTCTAACTGAGACAGCGGTCTCTTCTGGCAGCCAAGGTGCTGTGGGCCAGAGGCACTGGCTGGCTCGCTCCTTCTCCCTGTTACTCCATCTAGGAAGCCAGCTTGTGAGGCTTCCCCATTAACTAGTACGGTCTAGAATTGTCCCTTTAATGTCGCCCCCCGAGTGCTTCTCAGTGCCATCAGGTTGTCAGCTGAGACAGCATCACAAGTCACCCTCACCAGCACGATACCCAGATAACCATAGAGGACGACGGTAGGAGTTGAACAGTCCACGGCATTTATGTTGTTGGCGTTGGGCTTGTCAGGCTCTTTCACATGAGTGCTGCACTATGGCATTGGGGTGTTGTGGTTTGAAAGAAAATAGTCCACACTATTAGCATGTGTGACCTTGTTGGAGGAAGTGTGTCACTGTGGGAGTGGGCTTTGATGTTTCCTATGCTTAAGCCACCCTCAGTGTGACACAGTCACTTCTGCCTGCAGTTCAGGAACTCTGAGCTCCCTCTCCAGCCCCGTGTCTGCCTGCAGGCTGCCATGTCCCTCCACGATGATGAACTGAACCTCTGAACTGTCAGCCTGCCCCATCTAAATGTTTCCTTTATAAGAGTTGCCATGGTAATGGTGTCTCTTCACAGCAGTAGAAACCCTAAGACAGGTGGCTAGGAGATTCTGGAGACCATTTGCTGGATCATTTTCTAGGAATATGGTTTCGTGTGTGTGTGTGTGTGTGTGTGTGTGTGTGTGTGTGTGTGTGTGTGTGTGTGTGCGCGCGAGCCCTTGCGTGTACATGTACATGTACACAAGTGCTCGTGAGTGCCAGCCAGCCACAGCCTTTAATGTGGAGGACAACTTGCAGGACTCTGTTTTCTTTTTCCATCATACATGTTTGAGGGATCAAACTCATGTGCTAAGATTTGGCTGCAAATGCCTTCATTGGCTGAGCTCTCTTACTGGCCATGGGTTATGGTTTGAAACACAAAATCTTTGTAAGTATTAAGTTCACTTGACCTGTATAGCATGAAAAAACACTTCTGGTTGATAACACACAGCTTGGGCGTCTAGGTGCTTCTATTTCTATATGAAGACATCTTGTAGTTAAGGCTTTGTTCCTTTTCTTCTCCTCAGGAAACTAAAGCAACCAACACGGACCATCTCACCACAGTGCTGTACCTCCACTTGGCTGTCTTTTCAAGTTTGCAGAGCTTGGAGAAGACAATTCTGTGCTTGCAAAAACTCATTTCCCTGCATCCTCTGAACCCTTGGAGCTGGTGGAGATTGGCAGAGGCGTACCTGAGTCCAGGGCCAGGCCTGCCAGCATTGTGTACGTCATCTCGGGGACAGACGAGTGTCACCTCAAGTAACAAAGACATCAGTTCCTCCATTGTACATTCTGGAACAGACTGTCTTTTGTGTTTCCCAGCAACCTTGCCTGAGAGTGCAGTATTTTCCACGGAAGCCAGTGGTTGTAATATCCAGAAGGCCGAGATGGCTCCAAAAAGTCTGCAGAACTGTCTGACAAAACAGAGAGCAGCAGCGTGGAGGGTGGAGGCCCGGCTGAAAGCCTGTGCCTGTCTGATTCGAGCCAGGTGAGCCAGGGAGGGTTCGTCAGCACACTGCATGCGCTTGGACAAAGGCTGTTTTTTTTTTGTTTTAAGGGAGGAAAGATTTGCTTCTTTAAGTTAATTTTTAAAGTTAGCTCTGTATATAGAGAATGAAGAACCCTATACAAGGCTGGGAGAATTCAGACCAGTGCAGCCACTTAGCAATCAGTGTGAGGTTCCAAAACTAAAATAAATAAAACCAAGCAAGGGCCTGGTGTGCATGCCTTTAATCCCAGCATTTGGGAGGCAGAAGCAGGTGAATCTCTTTGAGTTTGAGGCCAGCCTGATCTACATAGAGAGTTTCAGGACAGCCAGGCTACGTAGAGAGACCCTTTGTCAAACAAACAAACAAAAAAATCCACTCCAAAACAAAAGCCAAAAATAAAACTACCCTATGACCCAGCTATGGCGTATACCTGAAGCACTCTGAGCTAACATGTCCCAAAGATACTTGTGGGTCCATGTTTATTTATTTATTATTATTATTTTATTATTATTATTATTATTATTATTATTATTATTATTATTTTGGTTTTTCGAGACAGGGTTTCTCTGTGTAGCTTTGGAGCCTATCCTGGCACTCGCTCTGGAGACCAGGCTGGCCTCGAACTCACAGAGATCTGCCTGCCTCTGCCTCCCGAGTGCTGGGATTAAAGGCGTGTGCCACCAACACCCAGCCTGGGTCCATGTTTATTATTTACAGCAATTAAGAAGTGGACATGACTGTTGCTAATGCTCTGTTGTTACAAGGAAGCCCAGCCACTGGGGAAATGAATTCTAAAGCAAAGTAGGACACTAACAAATGTTAAAACATTCCATAAGACTATTGGTGTAGGCCTAGAATCCCAGCACTTGGGAGCCAGGAGGATCATGAGTTCAAAGCCAGCCTGGACCATATTATAGTGAGACCCTGACTCAACAGAATAAGACAAAGGCTCATAGTTGGAGGCGTGAGGCAGGACGGGTTGGACTGCTGAAGGACTCAGGCAGCATTGGCTGAAGAAACATCCCCTTGCACTTAGATTAGAAACCCACAGACCCAGGTGATGCCAGGAGGATGTGGGCCCATCTGTAGGAGTCAGCTCAGTGAAAACAGAGAATGCTCACACTAGGAGTTTGGGAGATGGTGCAAACCGGAGGCAGAAATTGCCCAATGATCATGACCCTGTTTTGAAAAAAAGCAAAAAAAAAAAAAAAAAAAAAAAAATACAGCTCTTGTTATTAACTGAAGATAGAGTGTGAAAATTGGAAACAAACAAAAAGTCTGTGAAGAGCAATTAAAATGTTTACACATTGAAGAGGAAAAGAGCCATTTCTGAAGGAGGGCTTTCTTGCTTGTGTCTGGCAGAGATCTGAAGAAAGCTTGCTCTGGGACTCAGTGTGTGGTGCAAAGCATAGTGCTTGGCACTTAGTTCCTGCCGCGGAGCCTTCCCGTGCTGGCTTCTGGGGACTGCTAGCACTTTGGACCCTTAAAATGTATGGATTAGAGGGAGAGGGGAAGGAGGAGGCCTTGACAGGTTCTGTGGTTTGTAAGTGAGGAAACAGACCCTGAGCAGAAGAGAGGTTCTTTTTCTGAATTTGGAGAACCCATTGAAATTCACTAAGAATTAAAAACAATTAGCAGATGCCTAATTATCATCGATTGTGTCACCTTTTGTTTGTTTTGTGTACAGGGTCTCACTGTGTAGCCTCGGCTGGCCTGGAACTCACTGTGTAGACCAGGCTGGCCTCAGATTCATAAAGATCCACCTGCCTCTGCCTCCAAGGGCTGGAATCATAAACACATGCCACCTTGCCTAGTGACTATGTCACTCTTACTTGGAAGCACATACGGCATGCAAGAATCATAAAGATGGTTTTAAAAAGCCCAGGGCAGAACAACAAAGCCCAAGCAAGAGTCTTCTTCCTTGCAGCAGTCGCCCTATTGAGGATGGTATGATTGTAGCCAGTGGCTGGCACACAGCTGCTGAGGGCTTCACCCTGGTGTGAGCAGAATCCTGTGGAGACCAACCGAGGGAAGAGCCAGCTTTGTCCAGGGGCAGTGCTCAGCAGCTGGCTGCCAAGTGCTGGTTGCTGTGTCCGCTCTCTTTTGTATTAATTCCTCGTGATTTTCATGGTCCTGCGTCTGTGCAGTCCATAGTTCTTTGTGTTACCTTGCTCACACATGCACTGTTCCTTAGGTGAGGAGGGTGTGCTCTTGTGTCTGCTGAGATAGAGAGAAGGCTCAGCTATAAGGCATAGAGGATCAGTCCCATGGTCTGCCGATGTCTTAGAGTTTCTGTTGCACATGGGAAGACCCCATGACCACTACAACTCTTATAAAGGAAAACATTTAATTGGGGCTGGCTTATAGGTTCAGAAGTTTAGTTCATTATCATCATGGCGGGAAGCATGATGGGCCCACAGGCAGACATATGGTGCTAGAGAGGGAGCTGAGAGTTCTATGTCTCGGGCAGGCAGCAGGGAGAGAGACTGAGAGTTCTATGTCTCGGGCAGGCAGCAGGGAGAGAGACTGAGAATTCTATGTCTCGGGCAGGCAGCAGGGAGAGAGACTGAGAGTTCTATGTCTCGGGCAGGCAGCAGGGAGAGAGACTGGGCCTGGCTTGGATTTCTGAAACCTCAGAGCCCACCCCCAGTGACACAGTTCTTCCAATAAAGCCACATCTCCTCCAACAAGGCCATAAGTCCTAATCCTCTCAAATAATGCCACTCCCTATGAACCTGTAGGCTTCAGGCTTCATTCAGGCTACTGCAGTGTCTAGAGCAGCCATGTGGGAAAGACTCAAGGAGGGCTGTAAACCACAGAACAGGGCAGGGAAGAAGAAGGCTAGACTTAAGTCAGATCTGATTCTAAGGTGAGTCTGGACTGTGCTGCTGGCTGTCTGTCTGGCCTTGCAAAGTTACATCACCTCTGGGCTCCGGATTCCTCATCTTGGCAGACAGAGGAACAGGAAAAATGCCTACTGCTTGACGGTGTGGAATTAAGTTATCTAACACACCTCCTACAGTGCAAGATCTGTAGCTAGCCATCGGTAAATGCTAGCCATGGGTAAATGCTAGCTGTCCGTGAATGCTAGCCATGGGTAAATGCTAGCCATTGGTAAATGCTAGTTATCCATGAATGCTAGCCATGGGTAAATGCTAGCTATTGGTAAATGCTAGCAATGGGTAAATGCTAGCTATTGGTAAATGCTAGCCATGGGTAAATGCCAGCTATTGGTAAATGCTAGTTATCCGTGAATGCTAGCCATGGGTAAATACTAGCTATTGGTAAATGTTAGCCATGGGTAAATGCTAGCCATGGGTAAATGCTAGCTATTGGTAAATGCTAGCCATGGGTAAATGCTAGCCATGGTAAATGCTAGCTAGCTATTGGTAAATGCTAGCCATGGGTAAATGCTAGCTATTGGTAAGTGCTAGCTGTTAATTAAGCACTTTCTTTTTTTTCTTTTTTTCTTTTTTATTTTTTGAACAACCCATGTGGAGTTTATTTACCAGAAAGGGAGGGAGTGGGGGGATGGGTAGTCAGCCAACCCAAGAGGAGCCAAAAAAGAAGGGAAGGGAGATGGGAGGCAGGACTTTTAAAGGGGGGGTTGCATATGCGCACGGGGGTTTTGCACCTGCGCAAGAGCCCTCACAGGTCGCAATGCATGGCGGGTGTGTGCCCGTTGTTAGGGGGCGGGGTCATCCAGGTGTATTGTTCTTACAATCCCAGCTGTTGTTTATTATAAAAGTTGGAGAACTGGGCATGGCAGGTTAGGGAAGTAGGGGCGAAGAAGTCTCAAGGCTGCTTCCTGCTGGCCTGGGGCGTTGACCGTCTTTGGGGGGTTGGGGTGCTGCCACGTCCTGGGGTTGATTGTTGTTTCATTGCAGTCCAGGCCGTATGGTATTCTCTGGTGCCTTTTAGACCTGGCAAGATGTTCACAGAGCAGAGGACAAGGTTAAGATTAGAAGAAAAATTTTTTTTCTTAGGTCCTGGTATTTGAGGGGAGATTGTAAGGCGAGGGAGGGGTTCCCGAGGTGTCCCAAGATGAGGGAAGGGAAATTGGGACTGGGGAAAGGTTGGATATTACCTGGAATGAATCTGACCTGTTTGGATCTGATTCGGCTCCCTGGAACTTATAAGAGTCCTTAAAGTTTGTGAAAACATAAAGATGAGACATATTAGATCATATCTAGGTGGTATGAAATCTTTCTGGTTACCTTTAACCAGAAGGCACAAACACTTGGTGGTCCTTGTATCTTTAGATCCATGGCTTTTAGGCTCGCAATCCTGTAACAACAGCTAATTGGTTGGATTAAGAGTTTTAAGTAAGTTATTGTGGGATACTTGGAAATTGATGAGCAGGGTGTAATTAGAAGCAGGAGAGTTTAAATCAGCCTTGTAGAAATTGAGACTTATTCTTCTGAAATAGGAGGCAAAGTAGATGATTTCAGTGTCCTCTGAAACCTAAGGGAACAGGGTCCTGTTGTAGAAACTGTGTATGAAGGGTGAGTCTCAGGTGGAGAAGGAAAGGGCTTGAGGTGGGATAAGTGAATCCAGTGGGGAAGGCCCTCAAGCTTAGCTGCTGTTGGAGTGACAAGAATTACTTTGAAAGGGCCCTTCCACTTAGGAGACAGGGGGAGGGCTCTGGCCTGGAGGAGAAAGAAGTACTTGATCCCCGATATTAATTGGGGAGGTACAGGGGGTGGTACATGGTCGAGGTAGAGAGTGGTCAGCAAATTCCCAAAGGAGGGATCGGAAATGATTGAAGTAAAGGTGTAAGCAGGCGGTCAGGGAGAGGGGAGAACTTAGGAGAGAGTTCAAAGGGTGAGATGAAAAGCGGTTGTTTAGGGAGAGCCCTAAGCCTGAAAAGGGCCAGAGGCAGAAGCTTTACCCAGTCAAGGTGAAGTTCCTGTGACATTTTAACCAGAACAGTCTTTAAAGAACGGTTAGTTCTCTCCACCTTCCCTGAGGACTGGGGGTGGTATGGGATATGAAAACGCCAAGGGATATTGAGAGCTTTAGACAGGGTTTGAGAGATCTGAGCGGTGAACTCAGGACCATTGTCTGACTGAAGAGAGACTGGAATCCCAAACCAGGGAATAATTTCCCTTAGAAGGATGTCAGAGACAGTCTGAGCTTTCTTGTTAGTAGTAGGAAACGCTTCTACCCACCCAGAGAAAGTATCCACTAGTACCAGGAGGTATTTAACTCGCCTGACATGTGGGTGAAGTCAAGTTGCCAGTCAGTCCCTGGGAGAGAGCCCCTGGCCTGGTGTGTGGGAAAAGGGGAGCTACAATACCTGGAGTTAGGGTTTGACATCTGACAGGTTTTACAAGAGGCAGTGATAGTTTTTAAGAAATTTAAGTCCTCAGAAGTAAGTTTGAGGTGAGCCTTGACAAACTGAGAGAGAGCCTTACTGTTAGGGTGGAAAAGCTGGTGTAAGTAGGACAGAATTTGTCTCATGTCAGGAGGTGGCTGTGAGGATGTGGGTTGTAGTGTATGAACTCCCTGTGGTGGGTGAGGTAGATCTGGGCCTCGGAGGGCTGCAGCCCTAGCTGCTCTATCAGCCCGGTTGTTGCCCCTAGAGATAACGGAGCTGCCAGTCTGGTGTGACCGACAGTGAATAATTCCTATAGCTTTGGGGAGGTGAGAGGCCCTTAGCATGGCCATAATATAACCTGAGTTAGTTATGGATCCTCTTCTTGTAGTAAGTAGCCACATTCCTTCCAAACAGCTGCGTGGGACAGGAGGATATGAAAAGCATATTCAGAGTCTGTGTAAACATTTAGAGAATGTCCCTGTGCCAATTGGAAGGCACGGGTGAGGGCCATTAATTCAGCCTGTTGGTTAGTAGTGTGGGCAGGAAGTGCCCGTGCTTCCACCACCCTGGTGTCCGACACTATGCCATAGCCCACTTTATGGGTCCCCTCATGTAAAAAGGAGCTGCCATCTGTGTGCCAGGTATAGGTGGCCTGAGGTCGTGTGCCCTCCTGTATGTGTGAAGAATGGGGCAATAGTTCCTCCAAGGTTTCAATGCAGGAATGAGCTGGGGAACAGTTAGCATTAGGTTGAGATGGAAGATTTGAGATATTAAGGGGTGGGCAAGATTGGAAAGTAAGCGTGGCATCTTCTACTAATGCCACCTGGAGGGAAAGAACTCGGGCAGGAGGTAGAGTTTGTAAGCCTCTGTAGGTTAGGAGATGGGACAGGTTGTGAGGGGAGAAGACAGTGATGGGCGACCCAAAGGTTAGTTTCTTTGACTCACGGATGAGAAGCTCAGCAGCTGCTAAAGCACGTATGCAGGATGCCCATCCTTGGGTGGTCAGGTCTAGCTTCTTCAACAGATAAGCTACAGGTGCAAAGGAAGGTCCTAGCTGGTGACCTAGAACTCCAAGGGCAAATCCTTCTTTTTCTGTTACGTAGAGGGAGAAAGGACGAGTTAAATCTGGTAGATGAAGAGCAGGGGCTTTCAGGAGAGCCTGTTTAAGTCTCTGAAAGGCCTAGTCACAGGGTTAAGAAGAAGTCCATGTGGAGGACTGAGAGCCGCCTCATACAGGGGCCGGGCAAGGAGGGAGTAAGAGGGGATCCAGGTGCGTTAGAAGCCAGCTCTTCCCAGAAATGATAAAATCTCCTCTTTAGTGGAAGGAACTGCAAGAGACCCGATTAAGTTTTTCCTGTCTACAGTAATAGCTTTGTGGGTTGGGGTAATGGTTAGTCCCAAATAGGTGACCCGAGGAGTAGACAATTGAACCTTAGAAGGTGAGACTCTGTAACCCCTGCTAGACAGGAAATTTAGGAGGGTGGAAGTGTCAGTCCCGCTAACTTCCAAGGAGGGGCTACAAAGTAGAATACCATCTACTTACTGTATGAACTTGGATTTAGTTGGAAAGACAAGAGAGAGCAGGTCAGAAGCCAGGGCCTGACCAAAAAGGTGTGGGCTGTCCCGGAAACCCTGAGGTAGGACAGTCCAGGTGAGCTGAGTGGAGGCATGAGTATCGGGATCAGTCCAGGTGAAAGCAAAGATATTTTGAGACCGGGTGTGGAGGGGTATAGAGAAAAAGGCATCCTTAAGGTCTAAAACTGAGAAGTGAGATGTCCCTGGGGGAATAGTAGAGAGGAGTGTGCAAGGGTTTTAAGTTCTCTAAAAGACATCCCAGCGGTGTGGATGGGCTTATTTCCTTAGTTGGCTTATTTCCCATAAGCCCCTCTCCGAATGCTCGTCAGCCCTGGGCAGGTGGGGGGGGGTACCGAGGGGCCTTAGCCCGATAGACCCGGGTCTGAATAGGGACTCAGCTGTCCCGAAGAACAAAAAGAAAATAGAAGAACCCAACAGTCCCACAGCGACTAACCACTGAGGGAGCAAGCAGCTACTGATGGGGTCACCCGTAGGAAATAAGCCAAGAGCGATTGTCGGCGAAGGGGGTCGGCCGTGACCGTGAGGATCGTGGCCGGGTGCTCCCCCACCTCCAAGAACACCAGAGGGGTGCCAGGCGATCAACGGTCAGCCCCTCGGGTTCAGGGAGACGTTTATGCCGACTGAAAGGGGTAGCCTTACCGAATTGGGTCCTGTGTTGTATGTAGAGTCCCAGCAAACCGGTGAGATGGAGTGTGGGTTGTCAATCGTGTGTTAAGGGTACCCTTGACCTAACAGGCGCCTGCCAGCGGGCCTCGGGAGAAGGTATAAGAGCAGAGCCTTTCCACGTGTGGGCGCCAAAATGTTATTCTTTAGTTTAAGCTGCAGCTGCTGATATAAAGAAAGGAACAACGGATGAACAACCCACGTGGAGTTTATTTACCAGAAAGGGGGGGGATGGGGGATGGGTAGTCAGCCAACCCAAGAGGAGCCAAAAAGAAGGCTAATTAAGCACTTTCATTGGTTTGGTTTTTTACTAACCTAACACTTGTGTCTTTTTGCTCGTTGGTTGATTTTGAGGCAGTGCTCACCATGTAGCTAAGGCTGGCCTAGAACTTGGATGCCTCTGTCTCCGGCCTTTCCAGTCTAGGCTGTAGCCATGTGCTTGGGTGTCGTAAGGTTTGGTCCTTATCTTGAAGGCCCAGAGAGTATTCACAGGCTTTGCATTGGAGTGTGGTCAGGGCTGTGATTCAGGTGGCTGGAAGAGGCCATTTGGAACTTTGAACAGCAGTGGGGAGGCAATGGTTGTCAGTGGTGGATTCTGACCTAGAATGGTGATGGAGCAATAGCAGCAGGACTTCCAGCTGCTGAGTGCCTGGCTCTGTGGGAGCCTGTGCCCCCTGCTGCCCTGTGGAGCCTCTCACACCATCTCTGTGGTTTTCAGGCTCTTGCTTCAGCTCACCCAGTCTCAGCAAACCTCGTTTGCTTTGGAGAGGAACTTAAGGACTCAGCAGGAGATTGCAGAGAAAGTGAAGGAGCTCAGCCTCCCTGAAGGCGCTGTGCTGTTGGTGGAGGAGGTGCGTATCCCTCAGGGTTTTACAGAACAACCGTGGAGCTGACTCGTGCTGTCCCCATACCAAAGCAGGGCCAGGTGTCATACCTGAGGGACTTCTGTCTCCCCGGTGTGTGCCTTTGGGTCACCCAGTCATCCAAGTGGCCCTTCACCATCATTTTCCTGTGGTTCTCTTTCCTGTTCTTAGCAGCAGCGTTCATTAGTGCCTGGCCACCTCAGTATCCTTAGTTGGTGGTTAACTGACTAATTAATGTTTTGGAGCTCGAACCCAGGACCTTGTGTGTGCTGCGCAGTCTCTATGCTTCCGAGTCACCATGGCGCTGAACTTTAGTGGACGAGTGTCCCTCCCTGTCTGTGAACTAGTTTTGTGCCCGTCCCACTCGTCCTCACAGCCCACCCGGTGAGCCAGGCAGAGCTGGAGGTAGGGCTCCCAGACAGTGTGGCTCCCTGAGGTTAGAATGCCAGCAGCAGGTTGTGAGAAGTGAGATGTGAGAAGTGTTCTCTGCTCTGTCTACCCGGTCACTTCCTTCATGTTTACAGAGACATGGAAATGCCATTTTTGAGCCTCTCAGCCCTTTCTAAAGCTGGCCTTTTGTGAAGAGCACCATTGAAGGATACATCAGAGAGTGTGTGTTGAAACTCTTCTGCTTTTTTTCTGTACACACCAGACTTTGTGTACACACTGTATGGTCCCAAAGAAAGCCAGAGAGATGCTGACTGTGGTGCCTGTCAGCACACCAGTGTCTGCTTGGCGCTGGGCCCCGCCCCCGTGCTGTCCCATGAGATGACTCTGTGTGTGTGTGTGTGTGTGTGTGTGTGTGTGTGTGTGTGTGTGTGTGTGTGCGCGCGCGCGATAGGAAACACTCCCCGTGTATGTGTTATCATTGCCAGGTACTTGTGAGTTTTCTTGTTGCTGTGTGAAGTCCAGGCTGCTCTTAAACTGTTGGGTTCAGGGCATCCTCCTGTCTCAGCCTCGGGAGTAGTCAGACCTAGAGGTGCGTGTCAGTGTCTCTTCCTTTCCTGCCTTCCTTCCTTCCTCTTTGCTTTCTTCCTGCCTCCTCCCCAGAATACACATCAAAATGGCAGGGGAGCGTGGCAGGGCAGGTACTGGGAGGCGGAAGCAGGTGGGTGGAGCCTTGGAGCTTGCCAAGCACACCCTGCCTGTTATGGGTTCTAGACCAAGCAAGAGACTTTGTTAAAATCCGGGTGCCCGATGAATGACGTGTACATATGTCTACCCACACATGCTCACACGTGAACCCACACAGATTGAAACGGGAAGTCAGGACGGGAACTCAAACAGGGAAGGAACCTGGAGGCAGGAGCTGAGGCAGAGGCCATGGAGGCAAGCTGCACACTGGCTTGCTCTGCCTGCTGTCTTATAGAACCCAGAGCCACTAGCCCAGTGATGGAACCAACCGTAATAGGCTGGGCCCTCCCCCACTGATCACTAATTAAGAAAATCCCTACAGGCTTGCCAGTGTTAGGGAGGCATTTTCTCAATTGAGTTTCTCTCCTCTCAGTTGTCTTTATCTTATGTCAAGTGACATAAAACTATCCAGTATACAGAGGTGTGAAAGTCACATTAGCACAATTTCAGTCATTTAATTATCCTTTAATTATCCAAAAATTAAAATTGGATGCATCTTCCTCGTTGCAATATTTAACCTCAGATTCCTGTACCACCTAAGATCAGATTGGGTGCCGTTGGGGACCTCCGTTTCTAATCCAGTGTGTTAGACCATGGATCGGATTCTGCTTCTTGTATTCCATCATGCATCCCATGTTCAAAGATCCCCCCCCCTTTTTAATGTTTGTGGGTGTGGACATGTGGAGGTCAGGGGGAGGCAGGGTCTCTCACTGGTTTTTGACTTTGCTATGTGAGCCAGGCTTCCTGCCCAGAAGCTTCCTGTCTTGTCCTCACTGGAGTTACAGGGCTAAGCACATCAGGGCTCAGCATGTCAAGCTGCCATGCTTTCTCCCGGGTCCCAGTGATGCAAAAGCAGGTGGTCCTGCTCACAAGGCAGTGTTTACTGACTGACAGCCCTCAGCCACCTCTTGTCACTGCTTTGCCTGGGCTGGCCTCAGATTGGACGCCTTGGCTTCCTAAGTAGCTTCTTTTTAAGATAATGACTTCTGGTGTTTTCCCATAGCTTAAAACACTGATTTGGGTTTTGTTGTTTTGTTTTTGTTTTCCATGTTTTTGGTTTCTTAAGACAGGGTTTCCTCTGTGTATCCCTGGCTATCCTGGGACTCGCTCTGTAGACCAGGCTGGCCTCAAACTCACTGAGATCTGTCTGTCTATGCCTCCTGTGTGCTGGGGTTAAAGGTGTGCACCACCACTGCCCGGCTAAAATACTGACTTTAAGACTAGGCCTGGTGCCATGCTCCTTTAATCCCAGTATGTGGGCAGCAGAGACATGTGGATCTCTGTGAGTTCAAGACCAGTCAGGTCTACATAATGAGTTTGAGGCCAGCCAGGATGGCATAGAGAGACCCTGTCTCTAAACAAATAAAAACTGATTTTCACCAAATCCAGGAAGTCCTCACTTGTGAGACAGGTCACTAGGATACGTCACTGAAAGAGAAAGATCATGCAGTGTACAAAGTGACATACCAGTGCATGATTTCAGAGACACTGAACGGATGAATTAGCAATGTTCAGTAAATGAATAGAGCATCTCATTGGCAGTTACCTCAAAAGATGTGTTATTTGGGGTGGGGGTGGCTTGGTGGAGAAGAGCTCAAATGAGGAGGACCTAGGTTTGAATCCCCACACAAGCCAGGCATGGTCACAAATGCTATAACCCTAGCACTGGGGGACAGAGAAGGTGGGTCTGTGAGCTGGCCAGCCAGCCTAGCCAGAACAGCCAGTTTAGGGTTCAGTGACAGGCCACCTCA
Source organism: Cricetulus griseus (assembly GCF_003668045.3). Taxonomy (NCBI): domain Eukaryota; kingdom Metazoa; phylum Chordata; class Mammalia; order Rodentia; family Cricetidae; genus Cricetulus; species Cricetulus griseus. The sequence goes on from NC_048603.1 coordinate 29,628,924, forward strand.
AGGGAGGAAGGCCAGGAGTGACAGCAGAACTCTTTTTTTGGGTTTGGCATGCACAGGCCAGGGTGCATTCTCCCCACACACATGTACACACACAAAGCACGTAGTTCATGAAGAGCCACTCTTGGGTTGCACGTGTGGCTTTCGTGGCCACATGAGATCTCAAGGTTGGAGGACCTTTAGGTTAGTGTCTCCCATTCCCTGAACAGCGCCCCTGCTGGATGGCGTGTGAACTCTCGTGCTGGTTAGCAGGACACTTGGTAGGACGTGCTTTGCTCACTGTCATTATCAAAGGGTCACTTAGTGAGGTCACATAAAGGCCTCCTAGAATCTAATGTTGTCTCATCAAAGACAAACTAGGCCTGCCACACCCAGGGTCTAAGTCTGTGCCCTGCCGTCTGATCGGGACCTGGAGGGGGCAGTATTGTGCCTTTCTTGGGGACCTGCTAAAGCCCTAGAGAACCTGGGCTGTGGAGGGTTGGACTCTCCAGGGCAGTGAGATAGATCGTACCCTCATCACATCCTGAGCTCTGCCCCCCTCAGTTCGGCCTCCACCCTTCCAGCCTCAGCCTCTGGCGGGGAGGGAGGAGCCCAAGGTACACTGTCAGCAGAATAACCTGGCATACAAAGGTTGACTCTGCTCCCAGGAGCCCAGGAGGGGCAGCCGCCACCCTAGGACTTAGGAACTCTGTTACTGGGGAGGGTGAGCATGGAAACAGGTCAGTTAACATCTGTGAGAATAGCTGTGGAACAGGCCTTCTTGGTACAGTGGAGTGCTTCCCCCAGTGTTTCATGTGCAAGGCTTTCCAGCCGGTAAATCATCTCCATTCTGTGTCTGCTGCCTCTTTAACTGGGCTAGTCTTTCTCCTCCTCTCCTCTCCTCCTACAGGCTATGGGGGAAGATATTACCCCAGAAAAAATAAGAGATGAAGTTCATTCAGAGGTGAAGTGTGTTGGCCCCGAAGCCCTGACTACCTTGGTGACTGCGTCCTCCAGAGAATTTGAAGACAAGTGGTTCAGAAAGATCAAAGACCATTTCTGTCCCTTGGAAAATCAGTTCCACATGGAGATACAGATCATGGCTTAAGAAAGCTTGTCAGGACCCAAACATCTTGTACTGCATTGTCCTTGTTTATTTTAGACAAGGTCTGTGTAATCACTGAAAACGGAAATACAGATGATTCTCTATATTGTTTAAAAAAACCTCTCTCCCAGGTTATTTCAACTTTTCAGTTACTTCCTTTCGTGTTTCTGAAGTCCTCAAGTACTGTCTTGAAGGTCTCTGCCACCTTAGTGGGCCCCTCTTGGGAGAATGGTGAGGAGGCTGTGCCAGCTTCTTTCGCTGCTTTAAGTGGGGCTTGACTGTGACAGGTGGTTCCAGAGGTTTCTGTCATCACAGTGAGGACAAGTCTCAGTCACAGTGGCCAGGAAGCAAAGGCAGACAGAGGAGGGTGTGGACCAATACAGCCCTCAAGGACATGCCCACAGGGACCTACTTCCTCGGCTAGGACCCACCACCTAGAGTTTCTGCTGCCTCCTCGTAGTGCGCTCCAGCTGGGGACCAAGCCCTCAACGGCGAGTGTGTTGGAATTCCATATGGCAGCCCTAGCAAAGGCTCTTGCTCTACTGTCAAAGGCAGCTAGACTACAAGAGTCTATAGCTCAGGTGCATCCGTCAGAAATGGCCGAGAATACTGAAATGCTGGAATAAACCGGCTGTGTCAAGAGCTGCAGAGGGTTGGGTTTTACCTCCTTGCTAGCTTCCTGGATGCTGACAGAAGACAGGACACTGAGTCAGAGACCGGATTCCATCACTCAGGGCCCAGCAGGCAGGATGAGCCTAGGCATATTTGTGTCAGCTCCTTTTGCCTCCAGGTCTCCAGGAGGTTGGCTGTACGTGTGGGCACACAGGAATGCACTGTGAATCTGCATTAATATAACACACATGACTGACTTGCCCTGCAGGAGAGGAACCCTGGGCTTAGGGAGGCCAGATTACTAGAGTGAGTGAGTAGCCCAGATCTCAGTTGGATCCTTTAGCCACAGGTACCACCGTCCCCAGAACCGTCTGCATTTACAAGAGGACATTTTCTAGGAGAAGTGATAAAGTAGCCCTCGCCCCACGCTGTCTTTTATTTAGACTTTCAGTGGAGAGATGTTTCCAGCCCCCGGGTGAGGTCCCCAGAGTTCCTGCCCATCCTGGCTGGCTTCACCTTCCCTCTGCCCTTCCCCAGACAGACAGGGGCTGGCGGTGCTGAGTCTGGTGACTCTCAGTGACTCGGTCAGCTTGACCAGCAAGTGCGACTTTAGTTTCTCAAATGGGAAACAAGACTGTACAATTAACAGGCATCGAGGTTTTAGAAACCGTTAACCATGTCGCACCCATTCAGCCATTGGTTACTGAGCTCATATGTGTCACTCACTGTAGGATTCTGGGGAGACGTGGGCTGGAGTTTGTGGTCCGGCAGTGGGTCACCCTGGGGGATATGAACTGACAGGGCTTGCCATGTCCCTCCCAGTGTAGCTGTGGCCCCCTGAGCTCTCCTGTCCACAAGTCCTTCCCTTTAGCCTCCCGATGGAGCCCTGTCCATCTTAATCCACAGGTTTGGTTTCCCACAAGTCTTCCTGACCCCCAAGTGATGCTAGGACCCCCTCTGTTTTGGCCTCCCCTTGTTATTTTCACGGCTGTTTTCTGTGATAGAATCAGAATTTCATAAAGCCAGGGACTACCTCATTTACACTTCTATCCCGAGGAAGAACGCCAGCTGGAAATGTGCTTTTGAGAATTGCTGATATTAGCTGGGCAGTGGTAGCACTCGGGAGGCAGAGGCAGATGGATGTCTGTGAGTTTGAGGCCAGCCTGCTCTACAGAGTGAGTTCTAGGAGAGGCTTCAGAGCTGCAGAGAGAAACCCTGTCTGGGTGGGGGGCTAGAATTGCTGGTATTTTGGGTTTGCATAAAAGCTATCGGCCTTAGGTGTGATACGACTGAGGCAGTCTGAGTAGCTGCCTGTTTCTCTTTCCGTAGCCAAACTCTATGCCTAGATTGCCTGGAAATGCTTCCTGCTCTCCCCCAGCCCTGGGCTCAGCCCCGCCTTAGCCCCTGTCAGCTTCACCTATGCTTTGAGCTTTGGTTTCCCTCCACCTTCATCTGGTGGCCTGCTGGTTTCCATGACATCTCACACACAGCTAACTCCCACTTGCCTTCCTGGCAGTGCGGTGCTGATGTGAGAGCCAGACTCATCGAACTCCAAAGCCTCAGCCGTCCCTGAGGGTGGGAGCGGAGTCAGGCCAGGGTACCTGGCTCTCATCACCCGAGTTACCCGATCATTTCCGGCACAGATGGGGAAGGCAATGAAAGAGTTTCCACCTCGTCTGTTCACACACCTCCACCCTCTCACCAATGAGTGAATCACTCTCAGCGAGCGCAGGCTGCCACAGGTGTTACTGTCTGCTCTCCAGCTACAGAGGGTGTGGAATTAGCTACTTCTCTCTTGTGGTAACCAAATCCCTGCAAAGGTTCATTTGGGCTCCGAGTTGGAGAGCACAGTCCCCGCAGTGAAGGCCTGGGGGCTGGAGTGTGAGGCGGCTGCTCACATTGGATCTCCAGACAGGATGGAGAGATGGAGGGGTGTGCTCGGCTCCCTGCCTCCTCCGTTGTCTAGCATCTCCGCCCATGTGAGGATGCAGAAGGCATTTACCACTGAGTTCCCCTCCTCAGTTAAACCTCTCTAGAAAAGCCCCCTGGGACACACCCAGGAGTTTGTGGCTGAGGTGATTCCGAATCCTGTCAGGTTGACAATGAAGATTAACTGTCCTAGGCCCTTATGCTCTTAGATGTCCTCACTTCAGTCTTTCTCCCAATAGGACTCTGTCCTGGTTGAAGGACACTGGCAGACCCGAACATGGCAAATATGGCGCCAACAGGCTTTGCCTTTTACCCTCCCCCACCCTTGCTAAACCATTAGCTCACATTCCTAAAGCCAGTCTCCAAGGTCCATTCCTTTATTTGGCCACTGACTTATGGTTGAGACAAAAATACCAAAAGTCCAACTATCAAAATTCATTATTTGGGGCTGGAGAGATGGCTCCGCAGTTAAGAGCACTGGCTGCTCTTCCAGAGGACGTAGGTTCAATTCCCAGCGACCACGTGATGGCTCACAAGTGTCTTTAGCTCCAGTTCCAGGGCATCTGATACCCTCACACAGACACATGCAGCAAGACACCAATGCACATAAAACAAAAATAAATCTTTTTGTCGTTGCTGCTGTTGTTGGTTTTTGAGACAGGGTTTCTCTGTGGCTTTGGAGGCTGTCCTGGAACTCGCTCTTGTAGATCAGGCTGGTCTCGAACTCACAGAGATCCATGCCTGTCTCTGCCCCCCAAGTGCTGGGATTAAAGGCGTGCGCCACTACAGCCCAGCTACAAAAATAAATCTTAAAAAAAGTAAATAAACAAAATTCATTATTTGGCTAATATGTCCAGCATTTACCACACCTCCCTGTCACACACCCCCTTTTCCTCCTTAAAACCCACTTCCGCAAATTACAAACAAAAACACCTGTTTGCTGCTGCGGCTGCTTCTGTCTGCCTGTAGCCCCCTCCGACCCTCTGCTTGTCCCTCTGGGGCAATAAATCCCCTTTGTGCTGAGAATCTGGTGTCTGGGTGTGTCCTGTGTGGACTCCAAGGGGGCCAACCTCACTGGTTATTTGAGCTGGTACATGTCTTCTGTCAATTACTTTTGTTTGTTTGTTTGTTTGTTTTTGTTTTTCGAGACAGGGTTTCTCTGTGTAGCTTTGGAGCCCATCCTGGCACTCGCTCTTGTAGACCAGGCTGGCCTCGAACTCACAGAGATCCACCTGCCTCTGCCTCCCGAGTGCTGGGATTAAAGGCGTGCACCACCAACGCCCGGCCCTCAATTACTTTCTTACACATCTACACGCTCCAAATGGAAGCTAGGATCTTACCAAGGTCATTCTCAAGGTTGTCAGGTTGGCCGTGAAGTCCTGCACGGTGACCTCCTGGTCCTCTGGCAGCCCGGCTCCCTCTGCTCCCCTTGGCTCTGTTCACATCCCTGGACCCTAAGACCCCCACCCATCCCCAGCTCTGCCCATCCAGTTGCCTCTGCTGGGATCTCTCTTCCCTGTGATCCTACACACAGCCCTTGTTTGCTTCCTTAGGGTCTCAACGTGTTCCTGAACCCCACATTTGTCACCGTGCCCAGTGCCCGTGGGAGCTGGAATTAATAAGGCGATGTGGAATTGCTCCTCGTCGAGCATCAGCCCTAGAAACAGCTGTTCCGTTTGCCTTTTATGGTGGAGCCCCGCTTAGAGTGTCAGTCCCGGGAGAGGCCACTTGCGATACAGTAGGATGGAAACTCAGAAGAAGCCAGTCCCCGAAGAATCAGGCCACCAGTGTCAGATGTTCCCAACGTCTGTACAGTATGACTATGACGTTTTATAAAAGATGGGCTTTGCTTTGGGGAAACTGAGGGTCATCACACCCTAACGAATGAATACAAGCTCGCGTTTACAGAAAGATAGTCTCCAAAAGCTTCGTCTATGGAAGTATTTTATTTCTGCCCAGCAGTTCCAGGGCCTTACGGGGAAAGGAAAGGAAACAAACCAGCAAAGAAACAAGAGGGACACAAAACCCCACAAAACGTCGCTGCTTTGGGGCTGTGCACTCAGCAAATCAGGGGCCTCCTTGCATCAATGTGGCTGCTCTCTCCTCCCTGATTCTGTCTTCTGGCTGAGTCAGACCTAAGTTAGAGTTTTGGACCCGGCAAAGCTAACAGGCATGTCTTGAGTGATCCAAATGGCAGTCCAATGACTGACACCTCAATTCCACCGCCCCCTATTGCGGTCACTTGGAGACTTTAGCAGGAATTGGGGGCCCTGGTGGGAGGGGAGGATAGGTGACTTGGAGGGGTGGAGTTGTTAGAAGATGCCAGTGTACTTTATTCTTCCTTCCTCCTTGGCACCGGGTGGCTTCATCTCCTGCAGTTTTGGTAGCATTGCTGCTGCCCGCCCTTCCTTCCGGGAGAGCTGGCCTGTCCTAAGTGCTGGCCCGGAGCCTCAGACGAGTAGAGGAGGTCAGAGAGAGTTGTCTGAACCAACCAGGCTCAGCCGCTTGGGAGCTGGCACTGTGTGCTTTAAAGTAGAAAGCCAGAGGAATAGGTCTGCAGAGAGAAAGCACAGAAGATGCCTCGAGGAAGAGAACAGTCGTCTGCTTGGCTACTGGGAATCATTTCAGGCCCTCTCTGGACTCTAGGGCCTTTCTCATGCCTCCATGGAAACCTTGAGGGGCAGCAGGAAGAAGGGAGTCTCCACCTCCACCCGAGTTATCCGTGTTCTAATACCCAGGACCTGCAGACACATTAGGTTATGTGGCAATGGGGAGAGAGGGTTGCTAGGCAGCTGAGTTCAGGAAGTTTGTCTGGGGGGACCCAGGCAGACCCAAGGCCATCACGAGGGTCTTGACAACTGGAAGGTGGAGGTACGTGGAACCAGTCGGAGCCAGAGAGATTCTGTGTGTCTGCCTTCAAGGACGGGGTAAGAGGTGGCCGGCCAAGAAATTCCTGTAGTCCGCAGAAACTAGAAAAGCACAGAAATGGGTTCATTCCTAGAATTCCCAGGAACATAGCTTTGTTGATACGGTGGTGGTTTTTAGCCCAGTCTAAGCGTCAGTTTTCTGGACTGTGGAATGCGGAGGTGACCCGTTTGTGTTAGGTTACTATTGTTGTGGTCATTGGTTACAGCCACGAGAGAAGGTGAGTACAGGAAATAATGCCACCCAAGATTTACGACTACCTGTGTGGGCTTCTGTTACTTCCAACTCTGGGATCTTATGATGGCACTTGGAGCTTTTTCTCTAGGTTTTAGAATGACGCCTTTTATCCCAGAAGGTTATCGCTTTGCTTCCTTCCTTCCTTCCTTCCTTCCTTTCTTTTTTTTTTTTTTTTTTTTTTTTTTTTTTGAGACAGGGTTTCTCTGTAGCTCTGGAGGCTGTCCTGCGACTCGCTCTGTAGACCAGGCTGGCCTCAAACTCACAGAGATCCGCCTGCCTCTGCCCCCCAAGTACTGGACTAAAGGCGTGTGCTGCCACCACCCAGCTGGCTATTGCTTTTCTAAATAATATCCCTTCACTCACTTGTTCAGTGAGGAAATCTTGACTAAGCATTGCAAGAGGTATCAAAGAAAAGCCGTGATACCTGCTTTTAAGGTAGCCAAATGAGTAGAGCATCAGAAAGAGTGGAGGAGAGGGAAAAGGGTCTGGAAATTGCAGAAGTACAGAGGAGGGCTACAGCTTTCATAGAAGGTTCTGGAAGGAGGGGGTCTGAGTTGGATTTTGGAAGAAAGAAAAGTATGCGGCAGGCTCAGCGGGCAATGAGAGACAGCTGCCTCTGAACCCTCAGTTGAGGTATGGGAGGGGTAGAGGCCTGGGGAAATGAAGGCTGGCCAGCTGGATTAGCAGGAGCGAAGGGTAGGGGATGAGGTGCCAGGTCAGTTAAGCCAACTCCAAACTGTAGATTGTCAACACCAGGCTGGGGCAGTGGCTATGGGAGGTTAAGGACAGGAGGAGGGCTAGTTTAGGGTTGTCCCTTTACTTGAAGGACATCTAGGTTGTTGTTTCCAGTTTCTGACTGTTATGAATAAAGCCGCTATGCACATAGTTGAGCAAGTGTCTTTGTGATGTAATCCTGTAATTGTAAGTCTTGATTGTCAACCCAAACCTTGGAAACAAACCCTGGGCATGTCTACCCATGCCTCCAGTGAGGTTTGACTGAGGTAAGCCCCGCCTTGAATGTAAGCAGCTGCCGTGGACCAATCTCTGTACACTGGAAATATGTGTTGCTCTCGTTGTTAACAAAAAACTGATTGTCCGATAACTAAGAAGGCTTTTGGGGGTAGAGAGAATGCTGGGAAGGAGGGCGGAGTCAGAGGAGTTGCCAGCCAGATGGAAAGGAAACAGGACATGCAGGAAAGGTAAATGCCACGAGCCTCAGGCCAGCACATAGATTACTAGAAATGAATTAATTTGAGTTGTAAGAGCTAGTTAGTAATAAGCCTGAGCTGTCGGCCAAGCATTTATAATTAGTAATAAGACCCTGAGTGGTTATTTGGGAAGTGGCTGGTGGAACAGAGCTGATCTGCCTACAGGCAGCCCCATCCTATGCCTTGGGGTGGGGGTGGGGTCCCAGACAGAGTAAGAAGGAGACAAGGAGCTGAGCACCAGTGTTTATGCTCACCTCTCTGTTTCTTAACTGTGGAGGCCATGTGACCAGCTGCCTCATGCTCCCACCATCCAGCCCTCCCCATTAGGGTGGACTGTGCTTTCAAACCGTGAGGTACAGTAAGTCCTTCCTTCCCAAGTTGTTTTTGTAATTCATTTTGTTGCCGAAATAAGGAAAGCGATTAATACAGCTCCTGAATGCAGTTTGCCTTTCAAATGTTAAGTAGTCCTTGAACGTGGAGGGAAGCGTGTTTTGTGGGCACAGACATGAGTGTTTGCCTGGAGGTAAAGAACCAGCCACCCAAAGGGCCCCACAGCCCCGGAGAACTGTAGAATTTGTCAGTCTCTCGAAGTTTCCCACCAAACTTAGAATACAGCCAGGCTCTTTCCCAGGCCCGTGGCCACTGTCTGACAGGGTCTTCCTGCCTAACCTGGGGCTGGCTTCTCACTTTTACACCTCAGTGCCTGTGTTTCCTTGCCCCCAGCCCCGTGTCCCTCAGACGAAAGAGAGCTCGGGGAACATAAGCATCATGGCAGTTCCGGGATCTAGATGCCAACATACCGACAAGAACATGTTTCTGTCTCCCGGAGGCTAAACACATGCATCCAGCCCTCTAGAGCGACACTCAAGCCTGACTTCCCGGGCCCAGATGTGCAGACTGCCCACTGCTCCTTTCTTAGTACTACCAGAGTGAGGGGTAGAACATTCAGGAAGGAGATGGCTTCCCCCATGCTCCTCTGTTACTGTTACAGTGAGGACTCCCAGAATGACACTCATGGCTTGGCCACTGTGTATTGGAGGAGTAGCTGCCAGGAGTAACCCTTTGACTGCTGGTGGAAATAACTTTTGTTTTGCTTTGGTTTAGACAATGTCTTGCTATATGGCCTGAACTGGCCTGGAACTTGCTGTGTGGCACAGGCTGGTAAACTCGGACCTTTCTGCCTCAGCTTCTGTAGTCCCAGGATTATAGATGACAACTGGGCTAAGCATTGATCTGTGAGAACAGCAGAATGTCACTAGGAATCAGTTTGTTGATTTTTTTTTCTATCAAAGGTCTCTAGGTTAGTCAGTCGTCCAGGCATTGTCTGGCATGGGTGCCCTCTCGTGGTGTGGACCTCAAATCAGACCAGTTATTGGTTGGCCATTCACACAAGTCTGTGTCTCCATTGCTCCAGGACATCTTGCAAGTGGGATAGATTGGAGGTCAGGTTTTGGGGCTGTGTTGGCATCCCAGTCCCATTCCTGGAAGCCTTGCCTGGTTGCTGAGAATGGCTGGTTTGGGCTTCGAATCCTCCATGACTAGGAATCCTTGCTAGGGTCACGCTCATAGAATACCGGGAGTTTCTCCTGCAGTAGGTTTTCACGTCGTACCCCCCACCCCCAAATGCTCTCCAATTCCAGCCGTCTCTCCTAGTACTCTCTCCATTCCCCTCCAACCTGATGCCACCTGCCCCAAGTCCACTCACAAAATCTCTTCTATGTCCCCTTCCCAAGCAGATCCCAACCTTCTTTGGGTCCTCCTTGTTACTTAGCTTTTGTGGGTCTGTGAATTGTTGCATAATTATCGTATACTTAACAGCTAATATCCAGCTATAAGTGAGTTCATACCATGTTTGTCTTTCTGGGTTGGGTTACTTCCCTCAGGATGATATTTTGTCTAGTTCCATCCATTTGCCTTCAAATTTCATGATGTCATTGTTTTTATCAGCTGCTAATACTCCATTGTGTAAATGGACCACATTTTCTTTATCCATTCATTGGTTGAAGGACATCTAGGTTGTTTCCAGTATCTGGCTATTACGAATAATACTGCTATGAACATAGCTGCGCTAGTGACTTTGTGATATGATGGAGTGTTACGATAAATCTTTCTGCCAAAAGCTGCCATGCACCACCGCCACATGTACGCTTTATGCCAGCCACCTGCCCGAGTTAGGCCCAAATGAATACACAGAAACTTGTATTAGGTACAATGCTGCTTGGCCAGTGACTAGGATTCTCATCTGCTAGCTCAGTCTTAACTATCATAAATCTATATATTTTATAAGATTTATCTTATCGGACGCCTTATTGGCGTCCCTCCTTGCTGTGGATCACATCCTGCCGCTGGAGGAGGAGCGAAGGGGAAAAGAGGGACCCTTCCTGTTTCTCCTTCGCTTAAATATGAGTCTCCTTGCTATGTCACTTCCTGCCTGGATCAGCACTTCTCTACTACATTTCCCAGAATCCTCTTTGACTTCCAGTCCCGTCTAACTTGCTGTCTCATTGGCCAAACAGTATTTTATTTAACAATCAATAAAATAAACATACACAGTAGTACATTCCCCATCATCTCCTCTTTTCTGTCTAAATAAAAAGGATAACTCATCTTTTATAATAACTGAAGAAAACTATAACCATAACTATCTGTCTTCAACTCTATCAAAGACCACAGAAGGATAATATATAAACTCTAGAATTTACAGAGACATCTCACTACCTGGACAGTCGCCCAAAGTTTCTCTGTAACGTTGGGGCATCCATCTTCACCCCATAGGCCACAGTGTGTCTGGCACACTTTTCCATTTCAACAGGAACCCTTCAGTACTGTCTTGTTTTGTAAGTTCAGCAGTCACTTTCTTGTGGGTCCTGCATGTCCAGTTTATACAGCAACAAACAGTCCAAGCAAGAGCAGTTTCTTGCCCAAATGGCTAATCTTGCCATGTTGAAAGCAAACTCCATAACGAGTTTCTTCGATGCCCATCCTCCTTTCTGACATAATAGGTGTGCCAGGAGCAGTTGTGTCTCACTGCCAAGATAAACCCTAAACCATTTAAATGCCATATCTCTGTAGGTCTTTGAAAGGTTTGAAGAATAACTATCCATCTCAAATACATCTCTGTATATCTAGAAAACCTAACTAACCTATTTATAAGTTCTGACTATCATAGGTGAAAGATCTGTACAAACACAATACCTAAACAAGAGGAGACATACATATCACAAAATTGACCTTAAAGTTGTATCAATAAATGAAAATCTATACCAATGCAAAGTATTCATTCCTATATCCTATTTCCCCTTTTTTCTTTAAAAAAATTGACTGTTTTTATTATCATTTATAACCAACCCCATATAAATGAAAACAAACATTTATAAACAATATTTGGGAATATGGACGTCGTTCTTTCTAAACTGCTTCCTGCTGATTGGGGGCGATGTTCCTATACGATGGGGATCATGATAAAACATAGAAACGTGACCAAGTCCTTGTTTTTGTGGTCTGTAAGGCTGTATCATCTTAGCTTCAGGGGGTCTTGCTTGATCAAACCATATTAGTCTGGAAGGAATCCACAGCTTTTCATTTTCTGTGGAAATACAAGCAAAACCTTTATTTCTAAGTAGCCTGTCTTTAGACTTAAATTTTGAAGTCAAAGCATTTTTAAAATGTATAAGTTGGATTAATTTAGCAGCATTTATAATCAAATGTATTTTAGCGGCAGTAAGTCTTTCCTCGGCAATCAAACAATGTAAAGACAGCAGTATGGCATTTAGTATCTAGATTCTCTGTGTATTTTTTATCTCTTGTGGCTTTTTTTATTACTTTATTTTTACTTTCTTTTGTAGGTAGGCTGTGGCGGCAGGTTTACCTCTCTGTCTGGGACATGGAGTCATCCCGCTCACTGACACCAATGGAGCATCCTTTGGGTACATGCCCAAGGGTGGTTATAGCTGAGTCTCAAGGTAGATCAATTCCCAGTTTTCTGAGGAACCACCACATTGGTTTCCACATGGTTATACAAGTTTTCCCTCCCATCAACAATGGGAGAGGGTTCCCCTTACTCCACATCCTTGCCTTGGGGCAGATAAGCCAGGCCGACTCTGGCACCTGAACCTCCATAAAAGGGCTGCTTGTTAGGGGCTAAGTGGTGTGCCCCTCCATTCCTCTGTAAGACCCTAACCCCTAGTGCTTCACAGTGTGACTTCTTAGAGGCAGGACCTGCAAATTCACAGAGAAACAGGACCAACAGGCAAGAGGGTGAGAGAAGGAGAGGATGGCAGAGACAGCAGGGATGACTAGCTAATAAAACACCAAGTCACATGATCATGGAGACTGGCAAGTCACAGACCTTCAGGATGCTTCTGCAAGTGAGAGCTGACTGTAATTTCTGGATGTGGACCACAGTTCTCAGGGCCAGCGAACTGCTTTAGGTCAGGTTCAAAAGAAAGGTTGAAGGCCACAGGAGTCTCTCTTGGCTGCGGAAGGGCCATCTTTTTATCGCATCTGGCTTCAGCTCACTAGATGAGGCCCCGCCCACACCAAGGAGGGAAGTCTGTTTTCTAAGTCTAGGAGTTAATCCCAGCCAGAGGCCCCCAGAGTAATGTCTTACCAGACATCTGGGTATCCCACAACCTAATCATGTCCACACATAAAATAAACCATTTGAAGCCCACCCGTTATCATCCTGGCACCCAGACCCTTGCACCCGAATGCCTTCCAATTTGACTAGTGTATTTAGAAGGGCATTCGGGGCAGGCATGTTGAAGTAATCTTGTGGGCTTTTCTTTTCTTTTCTTTTCTTTTCTTTTCTATAGCTATGAATGACAAAAAGCCTTAAAATTTCCAGGGAGTGAGAATCTATTTTGAATTTCTGAGGCTTCGGCCTGGAGTAAAGCTGGCTCTGTTGTTTCTGTGAGGGTGAACATCACAGTGGAGATAGAGCAGGGGTGCTCATCTATGACACACAGAGAGAGGGAGAGAGACACAGACTGAGAGAGACAGAGAGGGAGAGAGACACAGACAGAGAGACAGAGAGGGAGAGAGACACAGACAGAGAGACAGAGAGGGAGAGAGACACATGGAGAGAAACGGAGACAGAGAGGAAGAGAGACAGAGAGAGGGAGAGACACAGACTGAGAGAGACAGAGAGGAGACAGACAGACAGACAGACAGACAGACAGACAGACAGACAGACAGACAGAGACAGAAAGGCTGAGACTCAGGCAGGGCATTCTTTCAAAGGTATGCCTCCGTATTAGTTACTTTTCTAGGACTGTGATAAACACCATGGCCAAGGCAACTTGCAGAAGACACAGTTTATTGGGTTTACGATTCCAGAGGGACGGGATCCACCATGGTGGAGTTAAAGGAGGATCAGGTGTAGCACCTGACACAGAAGCCGGGGGCTCACCTCTTACACTGCAAGCAGGAAGCAGAGAGCATGCTGGGAATGGCACAAGGCCTTTGAACTCTCAAAGCCCACTCCCAGTGACATAGTTTCTTCAACGAGGCCACACTTCCTAAGCCTCCCAAACAGTGTTACCAACTGGGGACCAAGTATTCTAGTGTCTCGGACTATGGGGGGGGCACCTCACTCAAACCCCCCCATTCCCAGTGTGCCCACGTTGTCCAGCAAGACTGACTCCCGTCACCTCTCAGTACTCTAATCAAAAATCAGATTTTTCAGTAGATTCAACCACTGGTTGATCTTCATGGAACCAACCAGATAGGGAAAAGCCCTCCCAGACATCCCCAGAGGCGGCCTTTACCGTTGTCTCGGTGGTGTCTTCTAAACCAAGTGGAGGAACACCACAGGTGTTTGCAGTGGGAGAGAAGCCTTCTCTGGCGATATATTGTTTATGATCTAATAAAGCTTGTCCGAAGGACCAGAATGCAAAGCCAGCCATACCTGTTAGCTATAGAAGCTGGGCAGTGGTGGTGCACACCTTTAATCCCAGGACTCAGGAGACAGAGGCAGATAGATGGATCTCTCTGAGTTCAAAGCCACCCAGGGCTATACCAGATGGAATCAGTCTAAAAGAGAAACAGAGCTCACACCTTTAATCCCAGCACTAGAGAGATATATCAGGAAGAAGCAGAGGGTCTCCAGAGAGATTTAGTTTCCAGCCACAGAGAAGAGAGGATCTCCCCAGCCCTTGGTAGAGGTAAGAGCTACTGGTTGGCTGCTTTGCTTCTCTCATCTTCAGCTTGAACCCCAATGTCTGTCTCTGGGTTTTTATTATTCATGAGATAGCCTTGCGCAAAGGAGAGATGCCACTCAGGAACAGACCCCGGTGGTGCTTGAACTCGGACTTCAGAACTGTAAGGAGATAAGTTGCTTGCTGTTGGGACTGCCTGGCCAGTGATTTATGGCTTGTCCTGTCCTGTGAGAAGATCCACTCATCCCCCCATTGGCTCCTAACATGCCCTTCAGTTGGCCTTGCCGCCAGCCTCCACTTTGCTTCTTTCTCCACACTCCTGGGAAGTCAAAGGAGAGGCCTGGACAGTGCTGCATGGGGGAGACAGCAGACTGGATGGACGGCAGGGAGCCTGGGCTTCTTCACAAGAACCTATTTCAGTGGAAACATCTAGAAATCTATTCCCGAGCTGAAGCCACTTGTCTAGAAGGCAGAGACTCCCTCTCCTGTCTTGGGGACGACAGTGAAGGGGCCGTCCTCAGGCCTGTGCACACACGGAGCTACCGTGGTATAGCCGTCTCTGCAGGCCTTCTGTCTGGCACACTGCTCAGCGTTGCCCGGCCATCTTCACCACCTCTACAGAGGCCGGGCTCTCTGAGGCGCACACTCTACCTTAGACTACATTGGACGACAGCAGAGAGGGCTTGCATCTCTGCTCGACCGTGTGTGTCTGCCGTGTTTACATTCCTAATAACAGCTTTTCTGACACACAGACACTCTTGAGGAGGAAGCTGAGAAAGTGACTGACAGTCCCTGTGTGTCCAACAGTTTCTTGGATCCAGCCCAGAAAAATGAAGCGTTTGAAGAAGCTGCTTTGGCATTTCGATGACAGGCCAGCAGGGCAAGCTGTTGAAGCCACACGAAGGTGGGAGCCTCCCTTTTCCTGCCCAGTTGAGGCAGTGGCTGTCTGCCCTGCTGGGGGAAACCTTCCCGCTAGCAGAGGAAGCATGCTAATACATGTGGGCCAGCCACGGCATTGCAGCTGGCCTGTCTGGGGCCTGCAGAGACACCGTAGGTCTCTGGGCTCTTACAGTGTAGATGGAGCAACACAAGGTCAGTGTTGTAAGAAGTCCAATATTGCAACAGACACTGTCAAAGAGAGAGATTCTAGAAGCATGTGGTCATGAGCCAACGTGTCCAGTCAGTGCGGGCCTTCTCATGGGGAAGCACGCCCTTCCGCTGGAGCCTCTGCAACACACAAATCCTGCCATTCCTTTCATTTTCTTCTGGACTCCCTGGTGGCCTTCGTGGGTAGGTCCTTCCTACTAGGCCTGGGTCCTCAGGGTAGAGGGCTGTGCCCATAGAGGAGGTCCAGGGGTCATTGTCTAACTTCGCTCTGTAGTAAAGGCTATTGATTAAGGACTGCCCCAGCAGGCAGGCCTAGTGAGGGAGGGGATTACAACCCCAAGTGGGACTGAAGATAGCATGAAAACCACAGGGGGATGGATGGGTATGTGCGCCTTTGCATCCCACGCTATGAAGCCTCATTTATATTCCGTATTGTGGTATGGAAGCTGCATGCACACATTATTAACACCTTAGCATGTACACACTGGCCATGGCCTGCATGTTCTGAGTTCACTCGGCTTCTGGAGGCCGTATGGACAGGGCCTGTACCAGCAAACACTGACTACTCAGGGGTCCAAGAAGTGTCCAGACATTTGGAGCATAAAAGATGGCAAGGGTGGTAACACGAGGGATTCAGGCACAAGCCTCAGAGCTGTCTGAGAAGATCTCAGTGCCAGGCGTGGGATTCTTCCCTAAAGTTGTTTTCCAGAGAGGCCCCAGAGCCTCCCCCAAAGCATAGTTTATTGCCATCACTCTTGGTTGCCTACCAGAACTAGACAGTGAGACTGTATTGCTGAAGACACAACAAGCTTTGGTTTTAGGACATAGATAAACCAAGCTTTCTGACTGTTGATGTTTGTTTGTTTTTGTTTTTCGAGACAGGGTTTCTCTGTGTAGCTTTGGAGGCTGTCCTGGCACTCACTCTGGAGACCAGGCTGGCCTCGAACTCACAGAGATCCGCCTGCCTCTGCCTCCTGAGTGCTGGGATTAAAGGCGTGCACCACCAACGCCCGGCCTGACTGTTGATACTTATTTTCGTAAACTAGTGCTGCCCTCAATCTGGCCAGAGAAACTTCTCTCTGCTGTGGTCACTGGTAAATGCAGAGACTCACTTTTCAAAGTGCTGAGAATAAATTACTATTGAGTGCTTAGCCTTAAGCAGGACATTTATCTCAACGCACGCGCGTGCACACACACACACACACACACACACACACACACACACACACACACACACACACACACACTGCAAGGCTCAGGAACATCATGGAAGAGGAGGCATAAGGAATGTAAGAACCAGAGGATAGGGAGAAGTGCTGTCTTTTGGGCATGGCATGACCTATTTCACCCGCAAACTCAATGAAGCTATGATTACTTGCACAAGACCTATATAAGATCAAGCCATCTGAAACAGTCAACATTCCAACCGGCAGCCCCAAGTGGACTCGGTGGTTCCTGGGAGCCTGTCGTTGGGGTATGCATGATTGAGTTGCACTGTTTACATCTTTGAAACTGTCCAAGAATAACTAAAAATAAATATTCTTTACAAATATGGCTGAACACTTGGCCACAGGGGCAAGACTGGTTTCCTGACTGACCACCTTTGTCCCTGCTTCCCTGTAAAGCATGCTGGGGGGAGGTGGCATGCTAAGGTTGCTGTTTTCCTAGTTATTATCCCACTGCCAGCTCAGTCTCCGGCTCTCTGTATAGAGAGAGCTCAGCCTGAGGGTTCAGCTCCTCCCTCTGCTCCTTGTGGCCAAGAACAGGACCTCCCATGTCCTGCTCTCAAGACCAAGCTTGGCAACACTTGAAATTTGGCTGTAGTCTGGATCTGATTTTCCTCCCTCTACTATCAGGCACTGAAAACTTTGGCTGGTCTGTGGCGGGAGTCGGATCTCCAGAAGGGAGCTCCGGCCATCCCGGAAGGATGTCTCTACATCAAGCCAGTGGGTCTCAGAGGTCGTATCAGTCAAGGTGAGCTGGACCATGATGTAAAAGATAAACTCCCCATACCCCAGTAGCTTAAATGACATAGGCTTGTTTGTTCCTTGACACTATGTAAACATTGCAAGGCAGGTAGTGGGAATACGAGACCCTGTGGATTGTGGTTGCTGCAGAAGCTGGGAGGGGAGGGCTTGGACTTGCCACATGCTTTTCTGGTTGTTACCACAGGCTCTGCCTGGAGGTGAGCCTTATGTGAATGCTGGCCTACCTCCCAGCCAGCTGGCTGTCACCAAACTATGAGGGCTCAATAGAGTAGAAACTGTAGATTTTGAATAGCCTAAAATAGTGACAGGTCACAGGGGGACTTCTGGCTGGGAGTGGCCAGGAACTGGATGTCTCTTCCTTCTCTGGGGGCCGAGTTCATTCCAGCATACATGGGCAGGTCTTAGGATGAGACTTTGGGAGTTGAGCTCTCTCTCTGCTTTCAACTTTCTCAGCCAACTGTGAAATCCAGTTTAGAACTCAGCCAGGCCTGGTAATTCCACCTTCATCCGGGTGTCAGCAGGGTAACGGCAGCGTGGGGGCTGCCTGGTAAGATGGTTCAGAGAGCAAGGGAACATGCCACCAACCCTCAAGGCCTCTCTTTGATCCCTGGGCCCCACATGGTGGAAGAAGAGACCTGAACGCCATACACATGTTGCCCTGGGCCTCCACACGTGCACTGCAACGCAACACACACACACACACACACACACACACACACCATACATAATGCTAAAAACTCAGAAGCCAAGTACGCATGTTTTTTTGTTTTGTTTTGTTTTGTTTTGTTTTTAATTGTTGGAACTAAGAGAGAGCAAAGTCAAGGGAACATGGAAACAATTTGAAAGAAACAAACGGAAACCGTGGTGGCCCTGCCTTTGCCAAGAGTGCTGGATAAGTAGGGCAGAGGGATGGATGGGTGGGTGAGGGTGCCGTAGCTGTTGGAAACGGGACAGGAGGCAGGAAGGGCTCTACTCCCCAGGGCTGCTAAGCCCTCCTCAGTAAAGCCCAGGGTTTTGTTGTGATAGCTGACAGGAGGTAGGTGTGTGTGTGTGTGTGTGTGTGTGTGTGTGTGTGTGTGTATGTGTGTGTTTGTGTGTGTGTATGTGTGTTCCAGGTCCCAGGCACCTGCCTTCTTTTGGCTGGACCAGACTGGACCTTATCCTGTCACCCTATCTCCTCCTCCCCCAGCTGTCCCAGTAGAGGGGCAGGGGTCACATTCTCTGGGAATGAACTAATGATGACTCCCATATTCATTTCTCGGGGCATCAACAGGACGAGCAGAGAGCCCAGAGCTGGAGGCAGGTGGCTGGGCTGGGCCAGATGAACCCTTGGAACCTTGTCCAAGGCTGCCCGGGGCCTTGCTGAAGGCCATTCCCAGCCGTGACCACTCAAGTCCCTGCAGCCAGTGCAGACTCCCAAGGCCTCCCAGACCAGAGCCTGTTAAAATGCCTGCTGGCTGCAGCTTCAGGTGGTCCCCACATAATCACAGATTCTAGGGTCTCATTGCTAATCCTTCAGGTCTGGGGAACTCCGGTTTAAGACACTTAAGGGGCGGGGTCCTTTCCTACCAGAAACTTCGGGAATGTTCGCACACTTGTTACCTTTCTGAGTCTTTGGGGGAGTGGAACCTGT